>NC_050194.1:23205787-23330787 GCF_008315115.2 Sander lucioperca | reverse complement strand
ACTTCCTTTACCCCTCTTGTGTCTTCATTTATTTCTGCATCAAGAAGCAACTTTAAGGAAGTGGCACATAGACTGAACATGCTATATCTTCTGTCTCTTTCAAATGTTTAAGAATACAAACAACTTCTGAAAGTGTTTTAAAAGCACGTAATTTGAAGAAAACTCCTCTAGTAGCCATGTCTTTTTTGCCACATTTTCACCCTGATCTGTTCTTTTAAAATTCTCTCCTTAGAAACTGTCTAATTTCATGTGCAACACAAAGCTTTGATGTTAATATCAATAAAGAAAGAGGATGTGAAATGCAGCCGAGAGCAAATGACATCATCATTGGTGCATAAAGACGCCAGTTCACACATTATTTCAGTGCATGTTCCAGTTTATTCGTTAGATTATTTACAGAGAGAGAGAGAAAAAGTGACTCTTTATATACCTCTGTTGCTGCTTTCGTTCTGTTTATCAGACTCGTAAAAGTCCTTGAATGCCGGCGGTGTTGTTCCACCACACAAATGGAGTGGAGTACACATTACTTCTCATTAGTGTTGCGGAGAGTTCATTAGTGCTGAGGTCTTCATGTGCGCTTAGTGTTACCCAGGAGAACAACCTGACTCACACAGTTACTTATAGGAGAGAGGAGCTATACAAGAAAGAAATGTGGTATATTGACATTCTATAACATTCTATACACTTTGACTTAAGAGTTGGTATAAGGAGGATGCATGAACTTTACTCTACATTCACTGAGAACATCTGGAAATTGTTAACAGGAGCAGAGGTCCCCCCAAGACAGAAGATACCTTTTTTGGAGTTGTGCCAGATAACAGGCATTGATTGGTCAGTTCTGCGGTCGAATCATATACTCACACATATCACGTCCTATGTTAATGTATGCATGGAATATATACGTTGTTCACACAAAAAAAAGGCAGAGCGACAAATTTTGAGGTTTGGATTGGTCGTTCTCCAAGCTCGCTGCAGGAGTTTGTAAAATTGATGCTGAATCTTTGCTTGTAATAAACCTTTTTATAATCAAGATCAGTGTCGGCGGATTCCTCTTCATACAGCATCACAGCATTACTATTTAAGACACCACAGAAACAAGGCTTTTTTTTAAAAACTGTTAATCTTTGTTGGATCTAGCCGTTTGCCTCCTGAGTAAATCTGAGGGAAGTTTTGAGTGAAATTTCATTATAAACACATTTTGATCCGAAAGATCTGATCTTTCCTCCACTGGGTTTGTCTCTCTGTTAATCTCCTAAATAAAACCAAGGAGACAGGTTGCTGTTAGAATACCAAAAAAAAGAAGAAAAACAGATGAGATCTCGACTGTCGGTGGGCACAAAAAGAAAAATCTTGAACCTGAACTGGCGATTCTAATGTTTATGTTTATGTGATGGACCTCAGCACAGCTTCTGTACGTGCAAATGTGTTGCAGCATAAACATCAGTGTGCATCATATTGTGAGCTTTGTACAGGGTGTGATCACTCTGCGTTGCTGCTGCTGGCCAACAGGTTGTGGTTTGTGAACATCCCAGCACCATTGACCACAGTGTAGCGTCTACCTACACACTGACAGGAAATAATTAGTTGTCTTTGGTTGTGAGTCAACGTAGGTCCTGTGATCAGGGGGAACAAACGTGCATATTGTTTGTGAAATCTTTAACCGCTGCACTTAAACATGACTTGCTATGAAGAAAAAAAAAAGCTACGGTCTGACTTCAAATTGAAATTACATTATCATAACTTAAAGTTTCCAAATGCAGTTTAACTACTTGTGGTTTATGATGCAACATTGCATCCTCGTTGGTGAAGACCGATGCACATTTTGATCGTGCTTTTTTCTTTCTTTGCTGCATGATAAATCTAACTAGAAAAACATGCATTGGAGACTTATTATTTCTTAATAACTGAAACCTTCAGACAAATGTTGATTTTTCTTTAAACCTATAGTGTACTTGTAGCCCAAATCATTTGATGTGACAAAGTCTGAAAATGCACACTGTCACACATCCCACAGCTGAAAACAAACAGAGGTTTATCTGCAGGCTGTAGTTGGATATTAGCTGACTAGAGAACATATTACTACGTAGTGAGTAAAAGAGGAAAAGTGTAGGGTAGTACTTCTATATAACTCGCATATAATTCATAAGTCGCGTGGTGGTGGCTAGGATTATATATATACTGATTTACAGACACTCCAATTTGAAGTTGTTAAATAATAGAGTACACGTTGCATTAGCCTTACACACTTGCAAAATACCTGTCTGTACACAACTTTAAATATTTCTTTTTACACAGACTGATATAGGAACATACATACAGTATAGAATAATTGGGCGTCATTGAAGCCCGCTTCGATTTTATGGTCTCTGTACTAGTTCTCTTAAGGAGCATTCCAGTTCATTCAGTTTGGTTCTGTCAGTTACAATAATCACCAAGTGAATTTGCTTAAATCTCTGAGCTAAAAACAAGTCTGATGGGACAAAAAACACATACCACACACCTTCTTTCTTGTGCAATTCTGAAGAGTTTTCAGGGTTTCCCCAGGACGTGGTTAGTGGAGGTGGTAGGTGCATTTCCCATTTGTAAAAAGTATGTTTGTTTTTTTATTCCCAACATTGCAACATCCGTTTTCTTAAAAGTATGATGGATCAATCAATTAATGTTACCTGCTGAGCTGAAGCCAACAAATCCTGACGCATCTTGTCTTGTGAGGAATTCAGTTACTGGGCTCACTCCTTAAATACCTCTGCTTGTTTTATGTTTCAAAGTACAATAATTTCTTCTGATGTTGGTCTTTATTCCAGGCGAGGCAAAGCGCCTCTACTGTAATACGCTGCAGAGGCCTCTAAAATAACTAAAATGAAACTGTCTAAAGGCCTGCTTGCACCAGGATTTAAAATGAATGATTAAAATTCAACCTGGGTGAACTTTGACCCGCAAATTTGTACCATTGGCCAACACCAAGCTGTTTTGACAGTGTTGACCTTTTGAGGGAACAAAAAGCATGAGATTTCAAAATGGAGAACGCTATCGTAGCTTATTAGCTGTGTTGCACCATTCACTTTCATTTAACTAGCCTAGCGAAGTAAAAACTGCTCTACAAAAGAGGAATGGTTTGCAGACATTTATGAGACAGGAGTCAATGGTACAAATACTCCTTTTAAAGCAACACCAAAGATTCTTTTGTACCTTAAAATAATGTTTCCAAAATCGTTTCAGTGGTTCATCAACTCGTAACAGGGTGAACGGCACTTCTGCATTCGCTTTGCTGCTCTCTATCAGCTATAACCGCACTATGCAAGTTTGCCAGATTGGGTAGCGCATCTGTAGTTCGAATGACAGCGGTAATGGACAATTCTGCTTCCAAGCTGTAGGGGGACCGAAGAGGAAAAGTGCTTTGGTGTTGCTTTAAAGTGCCCATGTTATGAAAAAAATCACTTTTTCTGGGATTTGGAGTATTATTTTGTGTCTCTGGTGCTTCCACATGAATACAAACTTTGAAAAAAACCCATCCATGCTGTTTTGAGTGAGATACAGGTTTCTGAATGTGTCCTGCCTTCAGTCTCTGGGTGAGCTGTTCAAAATGTGCCCGGCTTTCTACATAACTAGCCGAAAAGAACTGGCTAGGGGGCTAACCGTTAGCATACTAGTTCGTTCTCAATGGCAAAACACTGCTACAACACACACAAATTCACCCTAATCTACAAAATAAATTGTATAGAACTACTTACATGTCCCTGTTCTGCAGGTATTCCACGCAAAGTTGGAAGTGCGCCCTCGTTTAGAAGAAGTCTCCCGGCTAATCCTGCCTTGTACAGGCCGAAGTTGGAGAAACAGCTAGCTAGCTCGTGTAATCCTTAGCTAGCTGCTATGCATGTGCGACTGCCAACAAAGATTTTACAGAAGTTGCGAGGTCTCACTCTGTAGCCAAAACAGAGACCTGAACACAGGGTGAAAAGAGGAGCTGCAGCAATGTGCAGTACAACAAAAATATGGTGTTTTTTGAAAATTAAACCATGTAAACCTATTCTGATACAATCTCAAATTACAAGTATGAACCTGAAAATGAGGATAATATGGCCACTTTAAATAAACTGTGTGCACCTATTGTCCTGTTAGTGACTGAGATAAGCTAATGAGCTAACACGTTTGCTGACATCTTGGAGCGATTTCATTTTTCTCTTCAAAACCTTTTTATTGGACAAAATGTAAAGCAAAGGAGAAATGGCTATGCCTGTGCTGTCCCAGATCTCAGCAATCAACAAGGTAAGTACAATGTTATCATAACCAACAGAACCAGTGTCCGAACCCACTAAAATGATGTCCAAGTGGTAATACACCAGTTATCCTTTTATCTGATATGCTTTGACCCCTGTTGGTAAACTCTCTTTAACTTTTTTATAAGAAGTTGTAGCCTGGAGCAGAGCATCCAGAGCTTGTAGGGATTCAATGTGTTGCTCAAGAGTACTTGGACATGAAATCTTACATGTCCTACAACATCCTGCTGCCACAATCACTGCCCTATGTGCTCTAATGTACCACATTTCATCTCCTCAGTAACTTCCAGTTTAAATGCATGGGTGGGTGTGTAGGGACATCCCCTACATTAGAAACTGCACATGGAACTGAAAGCCTCAGATTAGCTGACATCAGTATAACTTTGTTGTTTTTTTCTTTTCTCTTTTTCAAAAAGAAGTTCAAGTCCCACAAGCAGATCTCAAGTTAAGATTCCACTTGTGAAAAAAATGAAACCCATGTATCAAAAGAAGAGTATTGTCATTGTTGAAACCCTGCAGAGATAATTTTGCTGTTTGGAGATTAAGTTTTTTGTATCAGATCTCCGAGATAGAAATATAGTACAGTTAGAAATTCTGCCTTTTTTTCTCAAAGCAGGTCAGAAGTCTTGATCTCATGCAGCCCGCTGAGTGCCTTCTTTTTTCTTTCTTTTCTTTTTTTTTTTTTTAGATTTTTTTGTTGGGTGGTCTGGGCAGTCGTGACATCAAACTGTTTGAAGGTCAGATCTTGAGGGAGACGAGGAGAATCCCAGTTGATAATTTGTACAGAAAAATATCCCATGCGGTGGGATTTTAACCTCCAACTCCTCTAATATACAGCAGTGTGCAAGCACATGGGAGAAACACCAACATGAGACGTGGTGCATTAACATTTGCAAAAATATATCTTCATATTTTTTTGCCTTACAGATCGACAATATAAATAGGAAATAATACATCGAAAATATATATGGGGACTGAAAACGGATACATTGTATAGGCTTTTCCAACTTAAAGTTTAGCTTAGATTTTTGAACAAGCAAGCATAAAGGTATATTCTGACTAAAACTTTCCCTTCACTCGCATCAACACCACCGCCCCGCCCTGCAGGGCATCATCATAAAACCGCCATCAGGCTGATCCAAACATACTTTCACATTCATATTCTCCAGCTTGATTTGTCAGTAAATGAAATGTGAGACTGGAATGTTTTATACGTTCTTAACTGCCATGAAAACCTTGTTTTCGAGAAGTGAAAGTGAACTGGCATCAAACCCTGATGGCCATACAGAATTCCTTCACAGTGTTGTGTTCTTTCCTCACTTCAGCATCAAAAACTTAAAATCTTCACTCATACAACTATTCTGTCAGATCATTTTAATAAGCCAGCTTCTACCAGATGGCTGTCCTCTGCTCTTACTCCACAAAATCCTCTGCAACATAGTGTACATAGTGTTTCTGTAGTTTTGTTTGAGAGATAGAAAATGTCCAAGCGTACAGTATTTAAAGCTAAGTGGTGACAATGGTTTGTCAGAAAGGACGCCTCAGATCTCCCTGATCTTTACCGATGCACACTGAAACTAACTTTTTGACATGCAGAGCCCTCTGAACCTGCCAGCGTGCCTCTCGAACCTCGTCTTTGGCTTACTTTGCTATAACTAAGTGTACTACACTGTGAAGCGAAAAACAACACGATACCTGAAACTGTCTGAAACCACACAACAAGACTCACAACAAAACAGCAGCAACCAGAGCCAGTGATTATACAGGCAGAGCTGTCTGAAGGGCGATCGGTAAAGGACTCAGAAGTCCAAGAGAGACCCTGGTTTAAGTACTTCCCAAATATACCAGGCCCCTGCATCCATTTTGCATCCCTAACTATCGATAACTGGTGATTCTACGTTTGACTTTCCATTTGGCCACTTCTGCCAATCTTGTTACCTAATCTATAAGAGGAGAGCGCAGATGTGTGCGGGCTGGTTTCCATGGCAATTAGATCTTGCTGTTCTCCAGGTGGGAGTCAATGTGCTTGATGAGGGCATCGTCAGGGTAACCGATGGGGAATATCAGCTGGCAGAGAGGGCAGCTCCGCATGTCGCTCTCCTCCGTCTCCATCCAGAGCTGCGGGGCAACACACACACACACACACACACACACACACACACACACACACACACACACACACACACACACACACACACACACACACACAAACACACACAGACATTAGACATCAGGATAAAGCACTACATCTTCTACATCTTCACTGGATTGTATTAATCATTCTGTGGGAGGCGACAAAATTACATTACTACTTGGTGAGTGATCACTTCAGACTTACACAACAGGGTTTTGCCATGAAATAGACCTTTGTAGTAAATCCAGGTGGAAACTCTCATCCAAACACTGATTCATTGAGTAATCCAGTTAAATTTAGAGAGAAGAATAGTTATCAGAGGAATGTCTCAACATCGTGGGAACTATATTTGCTTTCTATCCAAGAAGGAGATGAGAAGATCGACACGGAAGTGCCCTCCAGAACGACACATAAAAGCGTGTTCTGATCTATCAGCAGGATGACATCATTAGTCAGTGCCAGTGCCTGTAATGGGCCAGTTCACCAGTACTGAGTACCCACACTTCTGATTTTTGTCCACATGAGTACCCTTATTTCTGATTGTTATTAACAGTATTATGAATAGGCTGATATGTAAATGATTTATTTGGAGAAACCAAGCAATTCTATGTGAAATCAGACATTCAGCACCCCCATATAGCCCGAATGGAATGATCCTTTGTTTCATTACCACATCTTCAGACACTGCAATGATTCGACTGTGTGATTGGTAGTCGAATCAGGCTCTTTAGATTGAATAGTCAACTATTCGGGGTCACCCCTACAAGAAAAAAACCTACAAATGTATCCAAGACCCATGCGATGATCATGTCATGCAACTGCTAATTTAGGGTACTGGCACCTTTTTGGGTCCAATTCAGGCAGTGGTTAGTGCCTTCCAAAACTGTTTAAATCATTTTTACAAAAATAAAGGCATTTTCTAACCTGACAAATGTTAAAGTTAAGGTTAAAAAAACAACTGTTTATTTATATGATGTATCTTGTGTGTTTAAGTTAGAGTTGGAGTTATTTCTTGAGTAACAGCAAGTAATCCCTGTGTGCCGTCTCTGTCACTAGCATGGGTTGCCATATTTGTATGGTGAGCACAGGTTCTTGCTTTGGTCTCTGCACAGGCACGATGGTACCAAACTATGCAACCTTACTTTGAAAAAGCTGTGCACAATATTTGCATTCAGTTGTTGTTTGCCAAGAAATAGTTCCGACACTCACTATCTCACTCTAAAACCACAATAGTTGTTTTTCTGTTCATGTACTGTACAGGTTAAACAAACGAGATGTGTTATTTAGCCGTCAGGCTTTAAAGATGTTGTTTGGTGTATATTTTCAATTTGGCCAGAGCTGTTTACCCTTTATGCTAAGGTAGGCTAAACACACTAGATTGATATCAATCTTCTCATGTCATGCTCAGAAAGGAAGCAAATAACTGTTTCTGTTTAGTAATTACTTTTAAGGAACTAGAAAGAGATGTGATAAAGACAGAGGTCTTAAGATGATTGTGACATCGAGTGTGCAAAAGGCTCATTAGTTATTTTCTGTGAAGCAGCTCAGCACTCCCACAGTAACTACAGTTGTGACAAAGTGACAAACAAAAAATGCTTCACTGCTGCAAATTCATAGTTTCAAAATCACTCAAACATGTAGCTATACTATCTCTTTTACATCGATGTGATCGAGTTTTACATTTTGTTTGAACTCACATTGATTGAAGGCCAGGACTGAGCGTGCTCGGCTGACATGTACCCCGGCTGCGGGTGGCAGCTGAGGTTGTTAGACCTCTGAGGGATGGGGAAGACTGAGCAGGATGCTGGGCCTCTCATGACGCCACTGGGCACTGCCGAAGAGAGCACGCCCAGCGTCCGTGGTGGGCTGATGGGATGCGGGCAAGTCCACTCCTCCTCATCTTCAGAGGACTGTGGGAGCTGGCGGGCCGGTGTGGAAGGAGGAGGGGGCTCAAAATGCAGGTGGGCCACCTCAGACAGAGGGAATGGCATCTCTCTTGAGTGGCGCATGGAGCTCTCCCCGAGGCCCCCGTCTCCTCCTGCACCACCCTGATGGGGAGACGGGGAGCCTCTGTGCTGCAGTCCACCATGAGGAGAGCCCACATGTTGTTGCTGCTGTTTTGCGTAGCCGTCAATGTAGGGCCGAGGCTTAGGCAGGGTGGCGACAGGGTCCAGGGAGAAGCGGGGTGGGCACTGGTAAGCGGAGGGATCAGCAACCTCGGAGTAACTGCGACGGCCCTGGAAGCTGGCCCTCAGGTGCTGGCTGGGTGGCCGGCAGGAGTAAGAGGCCGGACCGCCATTGACGTCCAGCAGGGGTGAACGGCGGTGCATGTCTGGAGAGAGGCGCACCGGTGAGCGCCTCTGTTGGATTGGGGAGTGGTGTGGCGGAGGTGGGACCGGAGAGTGGCGCTGGGAGATGGGCGAGTGGCGCTGAGATACTGGAGAGTGGCGCTGGTGGTGGATTGGAGAGTGGCGCTGGACTGAGGGAAGAAAAGAAAAATGTGTAAAAACACATTAGAAAAGAAGTTTGGTAACCTGACCAATAGTACAGTATGTGGACACACTTGTGCATATACTTTTGTGTACTCTTGGTCTGGGGCTGTTCATCATGGTTTGGGGTAGACCCCTTCTTTCTAATTAAAGGACATCTTAATGCTACGCTATAATACAATTATATTTTAGACAATAGTGTTATTTCAGCTTTGTAGCAACAGTTTATGTTTGACCTTTTACTGTTTTAACATGACAATGCCCCTGTGCACAAAGACAACTCCATAAAGAAATGTTCCAGTCTGTTGTGAAAGAACTTCATGAACTTGACTGGCCTGCACTGAGCCCTGACCTTAACCCAATCCAACACCTTTTGGATGAACTGGAACACCAACAGTGAGCCAGAACTGATCGCCCAACATCAGTGTTGGACCTAACCAATGCTTTTATGTCGGAATGGCACAAAATCCCTGCAGCAGGTTCAACATCTGGTGGAAAGACTAAAACCAGAATAGTGGCAGATTAATGTTCATGGTTTTGGAAGGTGTTCAACACCCGCACATGGGTGTAATGTTCAGGTGTCCACATACTTTTGACCATGTTGTGTAAGAGGCGTCAACAACACTTTTGTACCAAAACAGTCTATATGCATTTTATGAGAAGACATTCATGGCAGTTTAAAAAAAAAAAAAAAATCCTACAGATGCTGCATCAGGGTATGAATAGAAATACACATTATGTTCCTCTATGTATTCATAAAAAGATAAAGATCTGTACAGTTGTACAGTTTTGTGTAATTACAAGATATGTTGATGAGTCAGTCACAACTTCAGCTCCACTTCCCATATCAAAGAGGAAACATCATTTATGGCCGGTTGGTTGAGGTGTTAAAAGAAAGGGGGGTGTTTGTGCTCTAAGGCATGCTCAGAGCCTCCGAATGAGGTGGAAACCGTCCAATGGGACTCTTCAGTTCACATTTACTTCTGCAGTATAACACCCAGGAGAGCTTGTATGGCTCCGCACAAATTCCCACTTCTCTGATTATTTCAACAATTCACGAAAAATATTTGTTTTGTTGTTAAAGATAGCCGAGAGGCATATGTATCAGCCACACAATCCTATAACAAATTATGCAGAAGTGCCATTTAAGTCACATTTTCTAGATTAATAGATTAATGTGAAACAACCTGCCTTTCGGGAAAAATTAAACGCAGTTTGGGGTTTTTTGTGTGTTCTCCCTACTGTTGTCTGCTTTAAAATGCACAGTAATTTATTGATTTATGCAAAATCCTTTTCCAGTTTGGACTAGCTACAGCTAAGTAAAGGTAATGCGTGTGGTGCCATTTGGTTTGTGGTAGGCAGACAATGCACTGTGTGTGACTGTGTGTGCAGGAAGGGAAAGGTGTTGCTACTGTTTAGCACTTGTACGCTGCTTTGTATGTTGGTTTCTATCTCAAATCACAACCAGACGTTCTTTGTTTTATGTCATTAGACAGCACATGCAGAACTGTAGAGACCTACAATAATGTATTTAAAGTATTTTACTTAATTTTAAAACATACCTGCATCTATCGAAAAAGAAAATGTAACTATTTTTGTTGAATTTACAAACAATTAGGTATAAATTATGTTGAAGGTACTGAAGTACGTCTCTCAGTAGTAGAATGTAACTTAACAGTACTTAAGTACAAATTTGAGGTACTTGAGTATTTAAATGTCATGCTACTTCAGTATTTCCACTCCACACAGATGGAAATATTGTATTTTCTATTCTACCACATGTATTAGTTACCTTGCTTAAAGATTTTATACGCAAAACATGATGATGATGAACTCATAAAGTATGTTGCAATGTTACAGGTAAAAGTATCCAACAGCTGTACAACTATACTTAAGATAAGATAAGCCTTGATTGTCTCCTATAGGAGAAATTCATCTTGGGCATTCGAGAGAAACGAAATGGCGACACCTCACACAATACCTCCCCTACCTTTCCTCACAATCACAGAAGAACAGAAGAGAACTCACAACACATTGCACTTAATTTTGATAATGATTGCACATTTCCCGTTAACTCATGCCGTGGTCAATAACTTCTGTATTGCACAATTGCATAATACCATATCAAATATAACATAGCATAGTTATATATAAAAATATTGCACCAGTACCCTATCAGGCATTGCACATCCTATAACCATAATGGTAAGTACCACAAATATTATTGAGTAGTATTAGTCACACATACACCACTGCAGCCAATACACACACACACACCTTATCTCTTATTCATTCATTATTATTCATTTGATTGAAAGAGGCACAAATGAGTTTGGTAACCTGTACCTTCTGCCTGAAGGCATCAGCTCATACTCACTATACAGGACGTGATTTGGGTCGTGGGTGATTTTGAGACCCTGTTTCCTCACCACCTCCTCGAAGAGCTCCTGAAGAGGAGTTGGTGGCATTTGGCCAATTCTTTTTCCAGCCCTTTTTATTACGTTTTGGAGCTGTGATTTTAATTTAATGGACAGGTTACCGAACCGAGCCATAATGCAATAACGAACAATAGATTCAATGGCTGCCTTGTAAAACAGTAGCATGATATCTTTGTCCACTCCATGAACTCTAAGTTCACTGTCACTGACTCATCTTTGAGCAAACAAACTCCACTTGATGGGACCACTGCAACTGACAGTCTAATTGTATGCCTAAATACTTATATGTTGTTACCTGCTCAACAAGTACACCTTAAATTTGGAGTGTGCATTGATCTCCTATAGACCTGGGGTCAAAAATAATTTCTTTGGTTTTACAGGTTTTTTCAACTGCTTACACACAAAATCTTTTCATGTCACACGATTTTTGAAACCTCTCACTCAGAGTGCAAAATTACACAGCAAATCTCCAAAACTATGTTATTTCTCAGCCTTTCACTCAGTTTTCAATTGCATAAAACACTTTTTTCAAAACACTACACACAATTCTCATAACCTATCAAAATGCTACACTTATTTACCAGGGCACACACACACACACACACACACTCCTCACATGTGCAAACACATTATGTCATAACTGAACACTAACCAATCACTGCTTTAGTATAGGCCTATACAGAGGTCAAAGGTCAGATTACCTGTTTTGAACAATGGATGCCAACAATAGACAGAGAGCAAGGGGAGGAGGAGGGAGAGACAGGGGACGACAATGAGGAGGAGGAGGAGGAGGAGGAGGAGGAGGGAAGAAGAGGAAGAAGGAGAGCCATCTCTGATGAGATCAGGGCCACACTTATTCATCATGCGATCAACCACGGATTGAGTAGCTTTACAGTGGTGTCCACACTGCATGCAACTATCTAATGACTATTACAGCATTACAAATCAATCAGACTTTGTTTTGCACAAAGTGCATACAATTCTCCCCCCCCCGCCCCGACACACAAGCACGCACAAACACACACAACACACACACACACACACACACACACACACACACACACACACACACACACACACATATTCTTTATTCTAAAAATGATACCTTTGGTTTACATATGTTTGTACTTTTGTTTTCTTGTTTCATGCTACTGTATACAACACTGTGCTACTCTTACAAACGTGATGTTTTGCCCAATAAATATTTTCTGTTTGTTTACAGTGCACTTTTCAACCACTCTCAGCAGATTACTTTCACTCTAGAACATTGTAAATGTAGATATAGGCCTATGAAAGACAAAAGAGTTTTAGATTTAGAACAACAGTGTATACATGGTATATCCAAAAATGTACTATTATGAAAAAAGTGTTTGTGCATACAATCAAGCAAATGCTTCATTTTGAGATGTGTTTATGGTATTTTGAACGCAGTGTTTAATTTTGAAGGAGATGTGAGGCATTTTGCATTTTGTGTGTGCAGTTTTGGGAATTGTGTGTAGAGTTTTGAAAAAAGGAGACAGTTTTGAAAACGTGTGTAAGCAGTTGGAAAAAACTGTATTTACATTAAGTGGCAGGTTATGCCTGTTGCACCACTTCACTACCTCCTCTATCTCCTGTTTATAGATAGCAGTGTCTGAAAGTAAAGGAGAGCTTACACAGCCTTGAGGGTCACCTGCACTTATGTTCAGAGTATCAGAAAGAGTAGAGTTGACTCTTAACTGCTGCTTCCTGTCAGAAAAGAACCATACCATCTAATAATGAAGGGGTTCACCTCCATCTGTTGTCATTTACATAACAGTGTCTGAGGGAGAATACAATTGAATGCAGAGCTGAAGTCCATAAATAATAATCGAACATAAGCTGATGGATTTTCAAAGTGCTTTAAGATAGCGTGCACAGTTTTGATTAAGGCATCGTCAGTACCCCTGCCATTATTATAGGCAAATTGGTAAGAGTCCAAGAGATGCTGTACCTCGCTCCTTAGCACTTGGAGAGTATAATTCCATAATATAAGAGTAGAACACTTAACAGCGGGCATTTACTTTTTGATTATTTTGCATACTTTTTATTTTGAATGCAGGACTTACCTGTAATTAAGTATTTTTACAGTGTGGTATTTCTACTTTTACTCAAGTAAAGGAACTAAATACATCCTCCACCACTGAGGGAATGTGGTGATAGCGACCCAGGATTTCACATTTTTGATATGCAGTATTTTACATGCTAACCTGGACTAGCCTGCTCATGTGACGCTTTCCTCAGGATCTCCGTCTGCTTGGAGCTCAGCGCTTGGAGGCGTCCCAGCTCCTCTGTTAACTCTGTGTAGGCCAGAGCCAAGTTCACCCTGCAGGAAGGAGGAAGGGAGGCAATTATGTAATTATCATAATAATTGTCATTACAGAATATCACAATGCTGGTGGAATGTTAATGTCTTAAAACTGTAATCTGTTCAAAGCTTGTGATGGTAGTTTTCTGGAAAAGGCACAAAAAAACCCGCCAGAATTGAAAAATGCCAGGCCTCCTCTTCCAGCTCTCCCCTCTCTGTCCTCAGCCCCTCCTTTCATACAGTAACCTGTACGAGTTCTAGTCATTCCCCGTTGTGATTAGGATCCTGATGCCGTTATATGGCGGCAATTCTATGAGAAGTACCATCCTGTTTTCTTTGTAAAGCCCTTTGAGATGACAAACTGTACGAGGCTGTAGCTCGCTACATAAACATGAACTTGAAATAGCTGAGACTTTGGCTATGGTTAGCAGAAGGATAAACTAATACAAAACATTTTCTCTCCATCTCTAAAACGCTTCGTCGATACTGACACGCGTTTTACTGCGTTTATTGCCGGACTTTATTTTATTGTTAGACTCTTTTTAAGTCTGTCTTCCCTTTTTTTGGGCATTGCTTTGCATTGTCTGCAGTTGTTGCCAATGCCGGAGTAGCAACTTCTTCTGCAGGATTTTACAGCATTTAATTAGGTTTTTTACCAGCTGAAGGGAGGCGCACGTGCATCTGCGTTTTGTAGAACAGCCAATAGGAACGTCCTCTCTCTGAAATGACCTGTGATTGACCAAAGTCTCCCTTCACGAGCTAGATTTTCTAAAGCCTGAAATCAGAGCCAAGAGGAGCTGCAGACGTCTAGTTCTTGCTCAATGATACAAAAAACTGCCTACCCCAGCTTTAGGTAATCAAAATGTATACCATGGATGGAAGTTAATCAAAGTCTTTATTTAATATTGTAAGATTTATGGAAGTGCATCACAAATCCACACGCGTCTCCATCTCCTCTTCAAACTGAATGAGCTCTGCAGCACTGACACATCCTCACAAATCCGGGCAGCTAATTGAGAGAATTACAGGCTTTATATTTTTAGAGTGCAAGTCACGGCGCATAATTTGAAGTGCATAAAATCGCACCATTTAATGCAAGATGTGTCATGACTCTCCCAGGGGCCGCACTGATGGAGCAACTCTCTCTCCGAGAACCGTAAACAAAAGCTGTGTCTTTTTTAGCTTCTGTGTCTTCTAACCATGGCAACAAGCTGACTTTGAGTCAAATCATTAGCTCGAAACTGATCTGAGTCCCACAATATAAATTACTTTATAAGCAATATACAAGCAGATATAAGGAATAATCTCTATATGTCTTGAAGCATGTATTTGATAGCTTAGATGGGATTAAGAGTGATCAGTGATCAGTATGTGGTTAATAGCAGAGAGATTTGTAGGTTGAGGAGGATTTTTGTTCAGATAGAGAGAAGCAACTATAGTAGTTAGTCACTGCCGACGCCATGTAGCTGCCCTCAAATCTGATAACGCACACCTTATCTCAAATGTCTAACCAATTTTTATAAACTCCCCAGTCTTGACCTGAAATTCACTCATTCCAGCACTGTCAGCGGTAGATTAGAATGTTAATTGCGCGACTGGCGAGACGTGAAAGTCACAAATCTAACTTCAAATCTGTTAAGATAATCAGTTTATCCTGCCAGCGTGAGTCAACTTCTTGTATCTAGACCTTTCAGAGGTTTGATTAGTTTCATAAGTGCAATAACAAATGTAAAGCTGTTAGAGCTGGGACACTGCACTGAACCTTAAATACTCATCAAAAACCATCTTGCTCTTCTATCCTGTATTTATGTCTCTAAATGTTTGAATTTTCTTTAAAAAGTTAGTTTTTTTAATTCGCATTTTAATGTTTTTACGATGTTTTTCTCCACTTTTTTCAATGTTTTTAATGAATTTCGTACAGCACTTTGAATTGCCTTTTGCGTAGGTGCTTAAAAAAAACACCTCTTATGAGGGCAAAGGTTCAGTCAACTTTAACACCTGCCACTCATGATGAATGGAACGATACATTTACCCAAATGCCAGATCGTTGCCAGGCTCAGATCTGATAACCATGTTTACCCTCTTTGTTGATGAGAATTTGACTGAGCTCATTCCTCCATTAAGATTGTGCCAGATAAAAAACACGTTTGCATATCCTGGGGATTTTTATATAAAGAGGAATAGCTTTCACTGCAGCACCAGTAAAAAGAAAGAAAACACATATGTATCCTGCCTACACAGCAAATAAAACAAACTGTCAAATTAACAGTATGTTCCCCGGCACACCCGCGCACTAACTTAATCGTGTCTTCGCACTGCATATATTTTTGTACTAATAACAGTAGATAATTTGTTTTCTTTAAACTACAATCTAATTCTTTTTACATTTACATACAGTATATCTGCAAAGAAGTGCACTGAAAAACATGCTTGCTGTGATGCTACGACACACTGCTACACGTTCCTCATCCCAAAATCATTTAAAATAAAGTTAGAGACTCCATTTCAAGGAAGCGCACAATTTAAAAAAACAAAAAACAAACTGAAAATAAGTCATAACTTCCACTGGTTAGTTGGCTTTTGCGAGTGGCCCACCTAGTTTTCCACCAACTCTGCTATGACTCAAACAGAGTGGGGTACCAAACCCCCTTTAACCCCCCACCTTAGAACAAACAACATCCTTCTTTGTGGTAAAAGTCGGTGGAACCTGGTGCTTTACATTGAAATGATTCACAATCATCTAAAATCTCCTGCAAACGTATGCATACATTTTAGTGCATCAGTAGGAAAATAAAAACTATTGCGTTACTTACTGGCATGGTGGGTGGAACATGTAGTAGGCTATAATGTGATAGCGCCCAGAAAAAGTAATTATCCTCTCTACTCCCGGAGACCCTCATCTCCAGCTCTCCTTTGACTTCTTTCTTTCTAAACACCGGTGTATACTGAATTTCTTGACAGTTAAGATTCATGCACCTCTTCCTTTTTCACACTTGTACTATCTCACTTTTCAATTTTGCTTGTGTGTTTTGACAATCTGTGTCAGAGGTCTGGGTCAGGCTGCAACACCTCTTACTCCGGGCCCCGCGTAGTAAAGCAGATGTGTGAACATCTGCACACGAGTGCACACACACACACACACACACACACACTTAACCGAGTTTCTCAATCATTTTCATTGAATTCAACTTTAGAAAGTCTTTGAAAAGAGGTCTCACGTTTGTTTGTTTTCTCTGCCATGTCTAAAAATAAGTTCAGAAATTTGCCAGCATGCGCCGGTTCTTTTTGTTTCCTCTTTCTTCGCTTTGTATGCGCAAACATACTGCACAATGTACAGTACCGTGCGTAGGAGGGGTGTGATAATGCAGATGCAGCAGTGATGAAAGCTACGTGCCACTAAATTGATCAGATAAAACAGTTTATATGTGTGTTTGTGGGAGATGAATTGAAGAGAGTGTGGGCAGAAATCTGACCTCTGATCCGACCTTTCAAAGAATGAGCTGTCACTGCAGCTGCCTGCGTGATCTGAGCTCCTCTATGTTAACTACAACTTAAAGGAATGATACATTTTCCTTTTCAAGGGGGGGGGGGGGTTCTAACAGGTAAATACACGGTGGTAAGGGCGATGTGTCGATCCCAAATATTTTTGTTAACTTGTCACTGTGTGGTTGTGTTTTCTGGAGAAAAAAAAGTTAATTGTAGCCTACTTAAAAGAAATGAACAAACTGAATATGGGTCTTCACTGCATGCCTCCTGCCTCATGGAGGGCAGGTGTTAAACGGTGGGGGCTTTTCACACTTGCATGAAGCACTTTCAGCCGAACACAGAGAGGTGTCAAACTGTCCTCACACACGTCATACTGCACCAAACATTTAGTGTGTTAAGATTTGCTACCTTTGGGGCTAGATAGCAATTAAAATTTTCAAAAATGGATTTCCAAAAACTGCACTTGGTTTTAAAAGCCAGGCTCTATTTCAGGCAGAATAAAGTTTTCTAAACTTTTTTTTTTTAAATTTCCAACAAGAAATGGGAGATCAATTTAAAATCATCATGTCTGTCGTGATTTATTGGAAACTGCTCATATTTTATGAAAGCTGAAGGGGGATTAGTCAGTCACTCTACAGAAGTAAAGAGGAGGGGGGGGTTACTGCCAGGTGGCTGCTAACATCTACAGCCGTGTGGCTTGTGGTTGGCGAGGGCAGCTCATTTACGTATTACTAGTTATGAGTGAGGCACATGAAAATCCACAAATGTAGTCACGAAAACTCTGACAGGTTATAGGATTAGCCACAAACCGCCTCTTACGAAACAGAAACATTTCCAAAACAAGAATAAAGAAGATCAAATTATTTTTGTTTGGTTTTTTAGGTGAAAATTTCATGAATCCATCAGTCCAGTTGCTGGTATATCAACAGTTTCAGTGTACATGAGAAGCTTTAAAAGTATCACAATAAAATGAAGTTACTAACAAAAGTCTCCATTTTGAAATACCAGCAATTTCCTCCAACACTCTCCTAAAGTGCTGATGATTATTAGGGCAAAGCTGGTGTTAATGTGATCCACAGCCAGTGGAACAATGTACAAGTACAGTTACTTAAGTACAAATTGCAAGTACTTTACTTGAGTATTTCCATTATATGCAACTTTATAGTTCTACTCCATTACGTAGCCACTCAGAGGTAAATAGGGTAAAACCATCTGACAGTTTTGGTTACTTTTCAGTTTTTCATCCCCTTCCTGTCCAGTGAAAACTGTTGAAAAATGTTGGATGTTTGTGATAAACTGAAGGATGAAGTGTCCTTTTATGTGTTGAGACAATTCTACTACTACTTCTTAAGCTACATAGTCTTTAAAAAGTCTAAAAAAAGCTGAAAACAGGGCTGTGTTTCTGATACCATGAAAAGTCTTAAACCTTTTTAAGAGATACGTGGTTCTCACAAGACAGCGACGCTACAAACATATGATGATCTTATATAGAATATGATGCATTTTTTTACAGCATGAAAATGAAACATTAATGCAGCAGGAATATTAATCCAGAAACATCAGATATAATGGGAAAACTCTGACAGGGAACATTTTACTGCACTGAGACTTAAAGGTCCAATGTGTAGGAATTTCTCCCATCTAGCGTTGAGATCATATATCGCAATCAACTCTCTCGCGCCACGCAGTTCAAAGTACATATTACAGCTACAGTAGCCTTCACGCGTCAAAAAGCCGGTCTCTTGCTCTTTTCAATATCCGTTTTCTTTTTCTGGGCGAAGAAGAAGACTCCTGTTCCTGAAATTTGGATTTTGAATACATTCAAACTTGCCGGGGGCCGGGAAGCTACGATACCCATTAGCAGCATTAGCAGCACCTGTGAGTTTATCATGTGGCAGCGAAAACACGAAAGGCGGAGCAGTATGTCCTGTATGTCCCTTACCGGCTAATGTATTTCAAGATGGAGCATGAATATGGAGCGTCTACCCCAGTTCATGCAAATGCAAATGTAAAATGTCAAGCCAATAGGAATACTTGGAATTGATGGTGGTGGTAAATATTCATGAAAAAGGACAAGTTTGTGAACGGGCAACACAGAGTTTGATAATGAACAACTAAACACGTTACACACTGGACCTTTAAAAGTACATTTGCTGATACATACTTTTACTTACATGTAAGTAAGGTTTTAATTGCAGGACCTTTACTTGTAGTGAAGTATTTTCACAGTGTGGTAGTATTTTTACTGAAGTAAAGGATCTGAATAATTTCACTTCCACCACTGTCTACACAGCACATGAAAAATCTTCCATATCAATCTGTTCAGTTTACACTAAATGAACCCAATTACAAGAAAAAGCACCAGGAAACAGAGTCGAGGCATCACAGCTTTTCAGTAGGAGTAAGTGATATTGTTGAGTAAAACCAAAAGGTGACCGTGGTCTGGAAAAAGCAGTAGGCTTTCACCACACACTCAATACAAACTCAGCCTCTCTTCGCTGCCGCACCATTTACTTTCAGTTTGTTCCCCATCGAAACACTCTTGGGGTTTCACTGTGTGGAAGTCATCTGCCCAACCTGCTGTGGTTTTTACTTCTTTTCTTACCTGTAACACCTTGTAAACAGTAATGTGATGCCTGGGGCAATAAGATGATAAGCTACTTTCTTTCCTCTCAGCACAAGTTTATCTCTTTGGCTGTAAAGTGGCAGAGAAATAAGTGGAAACAGTGCTGCTTGAATGCTCACTATTGCTCTTTTTGTAGATTTCAGGTGTGGAAGCATAAGACAGAGAATGTATAGATAGACAAAACTGGAATTAATGCCTCTTAGAGATGAGGAAGTGGACAGGAAGGCGTCCTACACTGCGCTCACACTGCCCCCTACTGCTCAGTCTAATCTCTTGCCAAATGAGCAATGTTTCAGTTGAATGCACATATCTTGCAGTATATAGTAAATACAGCTGTTGTGCTCCAAGAATAAGGCTCCTTTATTAATGCTGCATTTGAATGCAGTTAGCCAGCGATGGCGAGCTTGTCTAGTTTCTAATGAGGCCCCCGGAGGTCATCACATCAGCCGGAGAATAAAGATTTAGATGAGGAGCGGCTTTTAGTGAAACATTTCTCCTTTTGCTCTTTCTTTTCTCTGACGTTGCCATAGATCAGGGGTCACCAACACGGTGCCCGCGGGCACCAGGTAGCCCCCAAGGACCACATGAGTAGCCCTCAGGCCAGTTCTAAAAATGAAAATTGAATATTGATATTATCTGTTTCCCACCTTGTTAAGTCATTGTTGATAATTATTGTGAGAAATCATTAACGTAATCAGTGTCTTCACATAGATGAGTATCATTAATCATTAATAATCATATATAACTAAAGGCAAACTGAGCAAATTTGTTACTTCAGAAGAGTGTATCAAACTGGTAGCCCTTCATATGACTCAGTAACCATGAAGTAGCTCTCAGTTTCAAAAAGGTTGGTGACCCCTGCCATAGATGATGCTCCTTAACCAATATCTCTTCTTCCTGACATAACTACCTAGTTCCTTCCTACTACCCCCCGCACCCCCGACCCCGTAGAGATCGGCTGTAGTCACTTACTGCTCATCTCCCACCTTCTTTATCCATTCCACATCACACTGCTTGCACGGAGAAGTCATTTCCTGCCGAAGTAGAGCGTGAAATTAGATTAGCATGCAGGTGCTGGTAGAATATTGGACAAAATCTAACAGCAAGAGCCCATCAAGGCAACATGTTTGAAGTTTACATCATATAGAAATAAAGTGGACGTGGGTGAAAACAGGTCTATTGATAATTATTATTCAAGCACTGTGTGTGTGTGTGTGTGTGTGTGTGTGTGTGTGTGTGTGTGTGTGTGTGTGTGTGGTGTGTGTGTGTCTACATGTATGTGCCGCTGTGGACCTTTTTTATGGCATTATGTGTGTATGTGAAGTCATCCCAGAAGCATATATATTTCATATATTTAGCAATATTGCCACAACAAAGAGAGAGATAACTGCATTTGAAAAGTTGAGATTGTGTTGTCTTTTTAGTGACTAATGAGATGCTCTGATGTGGCATTAAATGTCAGCAAATCAGCTGTAGGAAGATCTTAAGGAATAGTTCAACATGTTGAGATACTTTTTATTTTTTGCTGAGATGAAAACCCACTTTACCTTTACGTGCTAAAGGCTGGTTAGCTTAGCTTAGCATAAAGATTGGACACGGGGGAAACGGCTAGCTTGGATCTGTCTGAGCTAGCTGTTTCTTCTTCAAAAGTTGAAGCGTACAAACCTTAGGTTATCTTTGGACAGAGCCAGGCTAGCTGTTCGCCCCTGTTTCCAGTCTTTGTGCTAAGCTAAGGTAACCAGCTGTATATAGCTTCATATTTAATATAGGCCTACAGACATGACAGTGGTATTAATCTTCCATCTACAGTAACTCATGGCATAAAGTGAATAATAGTACTTCTCAAAATTGCGCACTAACTAGTAGGGCTGGGACAATATGCTTTTGTCCAGTTCCGATTCTGTCACGATACATGGGTGCCAATTAGATTTGTATTGCGATTTTCATTTATTGCTCTTCTAAAAGTATTGCGATTAGATAGTATTGAGTATTGCGATTTTCTATTCCTTCTTTAACAAAAACAAAAGTTGAATAATACACTTCTAGAGACAATATATCATGAGAAATTTCTAAAAACAAATTGTTTTCTAAGAAGAATGCACATCACACGTCAGTCAGTCAGTCTGACAGTTATTTCATTTGTAAAGAAGAACATAACGTGCCATTTTCTGCTTTCGCTCTGTTTAGCTGGAAACGGATACGATGTAGTCGCATTCGACGGTACCGTATAAACACTACAATATTTAGGTCAATCATTGGTTTAAAAAAAACCCACGATTCTAGTGAAAAGAATCGATTCTAAAATCATCACAAAAAAAATCACGATACATACAATTTCCGATTTTTTCCCCCCATCCCTACTAACTAGGTACAATATTGATTTCAGCACTAATGGAATAAACTGTAGCATATTCAGTCCTCTGTCACGTCCTGGGTAGAGCTGGACTCTGACACTGATATGTTGGGATTTTAGTCCATACACAGCTCAATGCCTACAGCTTGAGCTTGGCAAGGTCAGGGTTTTGTGTCCCACTGGAGCCAGGAATACATTCCAAATCATAGGAGAATCATGTCTTTAAATATTATATCTTTTTTGTGTTCTTTTGTTGCAGAATCATCCGATATCAATGTTTTGGACATATATTTTGACATTTACATTTCTCTTAACACTTTATCACAAACCAATCAGGACATTCACGAGAATCCATCACAAGATATTATTTTGGGGTCAATTGCGTCTCTGACAGTATTCTTTACATAATTTAAAATGTCCAGGCACAGTACAGTCCACTCGTGTGGCAACCCAAGCACTCTAAAACACACACTTACCCTGTCCCTCTGGCTGTTCTGCAGCATCCTCATCTCCTCCTTCATTCTCTCGCACTCCCCCTTCAGCTCCTCTTCCCTCTGACATGCCCCCTGGGCCTCGTGCCGCGCCCCTTCCAGCTCGGCCTCCAGCCGCTGCAGCTTCAGGTCGGACAGGGTGTCCAGGCTGCGGGAGCTCTGAAGGGTCAAAGCTGGACAGTCCAGCACTGGGAGGAAAGAGAGAGAACATGTCAAAGTGAACAAAACACTTCATTTTCATTGCTTGCATTTCAACAGCCAGGTTGTGTCTGAACTTTCTGCCTGTTAAAGGGAAGTTTTTTCCCCGCAGCTGTTGCACCAAATGCTTGCTCTTTGGGGCAATTGTTGGGTCTCTGTAAATTAGAGTGTGGTCTACCTGTAAAGTGTCCGGACATAACTTCTGTCATGATTTGACACCATAAATACAATTGAATTGAATTGCTTTTAGCCCTGACTAATGCAGCGTTCTGCTGTCCACGGTTGTTGTACAGTAGATGAGTATGAAAAAGCAGAAGAGCTGACTTCTTCCAAGGGCAGCATCTTTCAGTTCGTACCTGGGTGATGTGATCTGTGTGGGAATGTTAGTGATTCAGCTCCGCTCACACAGACTCAAGTCCTTGAGCCAGAAGACAAAGTAACAGTGCATCATCTTTTATATCCCAGCTTCTACTGCCTCCTCACCCGGGTGTGGACACATACTGTACATGGATATCTCCTCATATTCACTCACACACACACACACACACACACACACACACACACACACACACACACACACACACACACACACACACACACACACACACACACACACACACACACATACACACACACACACAGCTACTAATCAACAATACAACCTTGCAAACTCAAACAAATTTAAGGAATAAAAAAAAAGCTAATACACCCCTTTTTTCATTAAATACGAGAGCTTGATGCAGAATTATACCTCCTCTTCATCAAGGTATGCCATCATTTAGAGGCATCTGTTGAGGTGGCGGTGACACATTTCTTCCAGGTTTCAGTCAACCGCCCACGTCGTTGAAGGGAGCAGAGTTTAGCATCTACTGACTCTAGAACAGCTAAAGTTTAAAACACTCTTCTACACTCTTCTACAACAGTGGTGGACTGCATATTTTATCTTGAATTCTGTGCTGCTGTCTCAAAATGAGGGAATCTGCTGACTTGGTGAGGCTTTATAGTTCAAAACCATATGTGGTTTAAGGTTTTAATCACATTTTTCTCTCATAAATGCAGTTAAAGCAATGGAGTGACCCGCCTTGTTTGATGCATCTGATACAGGAATGGATTTGCATCATAATAAGTCAAATTATCTCACAGGTTTTCTAGCATTTGGTGATGCAGTCTAATTACAATAGAGATCACTTGGCTGTACAGATGGAAGCAACAGGCTGAATAATACGGAGAAATCCTCAAATTTATAGTACCAGGCGCAAACAAATGTTCTGAGTTTCAGTCACTAGCAGCCACATTGATTTGGAGGTCTTTTTTTCTGCGACTGTGACTGAGGAGTTAGAACAAAATGTCCAAGCTTCTCTCCAACAGGCCAAAGATTCACCTGACCTCAACTAAAAATGCTTTTCTGGCCAGATTGTTGGATTTGATTAAAGATACAGAGAAAAGATGAGTGGCGAGTGACTAACAGAGATATTGGCTGGTTGATATTAAAATGTATTTTCTTATTCAACTTATTTTTTACAGTAACTATCAAAATGGTTATCAGAGTTGAGTAGTTAATGAACCGAAATATCCAAGCAACCGTCTGAATTTTGTATTTTACATTTTCATTACATATATTTATTTATAGATATATAAATGAGGGATGTGCCGGTTTTTAAAATATCATGTTACGATTATTGTGGCGATAATCACGGTAATGATGGTAAAAGAAATTGTTGGCTGTACTGTTGCCATCAGAATTTCTTTACAGTAGAACCGGCACATCTCAACTACAGATCTACATCCTGAGTGAGAGTTGACAGCCACTCACTGTGTTGGTCCGGTCCGGCGTGCAGCTGCAGATACTGCATGTCTTTGCTGTGCAGCTGCATGTTGAGTTTCTGTAGGGAGTTTTCCCTCTGCCTCAGAGCTGACTCCAGGCCCAGGATACGCTCCACATGCTTCTCCACCAGACTGGACTGTAATCACACACATTTTCAATGCTTTAGTAAAATATTCCAACTACATGACACGTGCACAGGATTAACATAGTTACAGAAGTTATATACAGTACGTTCTTAGGCACTTATGGCCAGCGACACACAGCCAGGCTACTTTTTCTACTTTGTAACTCGCTAAAAGCCAGTTTGTGAACATGTCCCTTTCTGGTCTATATATCCCCCCCTACCCCCAAAAGTGATCAATGCTACTTCACCAATAGATCATATTATCAATAGAAGTCTTTTAAACTAAGTAAAGTCTCGCTGCCTGGAAGGCACTAGGATTAGGCAAAAATCCGAGCGGAAGATGTTGGTTGTGTCTAGCTCCGTGACGCCGGCTACGGAGCTAGACACAACCAGCAACTGCAATTTGTAGATGTGTTTAGCCGCCAAGACTGCGAGCCGGCTATATACACACCGCCAGATGACGGTCTTTTCAGGGCCATGGTAGTTGAGTTTAGCAAGAAAAAGTTAAGTTTAGGCACCAAAACTTAAAAGAAAAAAGATTGTGGTTTGATTAAAACACTCCCGAGGAACGACCACATGTTTCCTGTGTGAACGTATTTCGTTTTCGCTGCGAAGTGAACTCCGCTCCCCGGCTTGAAAGCGCTGTGTTTTATGTTGACACCAAGTTGTGCTATTTCATTTTGAGTTTATTTTTCCTTTGATTATTGAAGTTCATAAATAAAAAAGTGTTTTGGCATGCCTGGCCGAGTGGTCTACATTCACATCCTGGCACTGATATTATAATACTGATATTTTCAACCAGGCATTGGTGTTTTATTTCAGCCTAAAAACTTTGAGGTATGTACTTTTATGCTGGACTCAGTAAACTTTGCTTAACTGAACTCTTCGTCTCAGATTGATCCTTGTGTTCTGGTAAACTTAAGTCCGATGTGAGAAGGCGCAGGAATTAATAAATTGGAGTCAGATTTGACAGGCCTTAGGGCCTTATTTTGGACATAATTCCCTCTACAGTACATGGAAAACTACATTTTTAACCCTCGTGTTGACCTTGGGTCACATTGACCCATTTTAAATCTTTGTTTTATATCAGAAAATATGGGACGTAGAAATAAGCTCTGAAAATGTGTAGAAGAAAAAAATTAAAACGTTGGAAAAAGCAAAAACAAACTGTGAAAAAAAGGCGTCAAAAATGTCGTTTTTTTCAAGGTTGAAGGGAAGACAACACAAGGGTTAGGTTTTTCTGTCATTGTGCAAAATACACACACATAATGATATATATATAATATTATGTTGATGAGTGAGTGGAGGTTAAAGATCAGTGTGGCCCAGCAGTTAGCTGGAGCAGTATTAACCGTTGCTGCCACAGACTTCAGGTGACATTGACACTGTGTCAGTCCTCGGCAGGTGGCAGTTCCAACGTTTTTTGGCTCACTTCCTCCCGTAATCATTCTGCCCACATAAAACTGCTGAGGCTGCTCGGCATGAGGTGCTCAGTGGACTTCACTGTCATATGAGAGGGTTTATTATCACAGAGGGGATCTGGGAAAGACCAGCCAGCCAAGCTGTTCAGTTGGAAGCGTCTACCTGGGGCTGGATCGACTTTGATTTGTAACCAGTTACAGAAATGTGCTTATAAAAGGAGATTCTCACAGTATGAAAAATGCAACAAAGGAGGATTAAGCTAAAAACTAATCTTAGCATCTTTTTTTTTTAATTAAAGGAAGTTGCAGTTTCTTGGAAAAGAAATATTTACCATACTTTCCTAAATTAAATCTTTCGATATTGATGTGGCTTTACAGTCAATCAAGAGTTTGTCTGTGTCAGAGGAGACATTTCACTGATTAACTCTAAAAGGATTCTTCTCTCTGAAGGACTGTTGACTCAGTATTAGAAAACGGTTTGCTCAGAGTGCAATTACTTTGAAATGAGCAGTGTACTCTAAAGTAACCGGTCAAAGTGTCTGTCTGTTTTCTTTATCGTTCCATCAGAGCGACAAAAGGAAAAGTAATGTCAGGAGAGAGAAAACAGACAGTCGTAGTATACATTACTGTTTCCTTCATTTACCATTTACACAGGGTAGTGATAATACAATATTACCCACTGAGGTAATGGGGAGAACGTTAATGTTTTCGTTTTGAGGTATGCAACAGAAATATAGAAACTACAAGAATGTATCAAGAATTTGATATTGTTTTCAGTTACATATCTGTATGGAAAAATTCAGGTGACGTGTCCTGCGTGATAGCAAAAGTCAACGTTGACTTATTGTAACTTACTGTTGCAACGTAGTTACGTACTTAGCTAACACCACATACATAAGCTGCAAATACTTTCATGCACGCTATGATCTTTTCACATCTAAGTTATTGTGTAACCTCTCCACAAGCAGCACCTACAATAACAAAGCCTCTTATGATGATATACAATCGAGCAATTAAAATTTTGGACAGGAAGCCGATGAGATCTCATCATTGCCATGTTCTCAAGAAATTAAATATGTTACATTTCGATTAATTGTACTAAAATTGCAAATCTTAAACTTGTATATAAGTGCCTACATAGCCAGGCTCCCCAGGTGCTCAGTGACCTAGTGGTTCCTCTTAGAGCTTTGGGTTCTGTATCGCGCGGTGCATCCAACGGGAACTTTAAGATGCCCTTTTGTAAATCTTCATTTGGTCAAACAGCCTTCTCTGTTCGGGGGATCAATATGTGGAATGCATTATCTACTGAACTTAAAAATTTATCCTGACTGGGATCATTTTAAACTTCTTCTGAAACAGTTTTTGAAGAGGGAGCAGTCATGTAGTCATGAATGATCTGGTGCTCCTGTTGTATGGTGATATATTGTATTAGTCTGTGTTGTGTATTGTTTTGTCTGTATCTCCTTGTGAGTTTTTGCATTTTAAGTCATGTATCTATTGTTGAATTTGTGTTCTCTACTGTCCCATCTAGGGACGTGCATTGCAAATTAGCTTAGGCTATAAATGCTGTGGTGTGTGGCATAGGTCTATGCTACATACTTGTCCCCATACAAATAAGCATAAAAAAACAAAAGTTACATAACTAACGTACTAACATGAACCTAAACCACAATCTTTTCCTGACCTATTAGTTTTTTAACAGGTCAGGTTCTGCACCGCAGCTTGCGCAGGTGCACTGGCTGGAGTTGCCTGAACATGTGTAGGATAACGCACAAAAAATAAGTATATGTTGGCATTGTCATGTTGAAACAGGAAAGGGACAGACATGATTGTCTTGAATATTATTGTGTTGTAGCATTAAGATTTCCCCTACATTGGAACCAAACCATAAAAACAGCTCCGGACTACGTTTACATAAATACATTACATGTATGCAGAGAGGTGTCCACATACTGTTGGCCCCATAGTGCATTTGGTGACTTAAATGTAATCATCTCTTTTATGTTTAATGCATGTTCATGATGTCAGCCATGCCGACATATACACTTTACATTCAGCAGAATGTGAAAGAATGTATTAATGAGCCATATGGCTTCTGCGTAAAACTAATGCACAGTGTAGTGGACTGAATAATGTCTCAGACCATTTTGTCGAGATCCCTCTGGAGGTTGCTCTTCTCCATGTGAATCTTCTCGTAGGCCTGGATCACATCCTCCAGTTGCTCCTCTCTCTCCTTCCTCTTCTGGAGCTGAAAGCCAGATACAGAGAAAAAGGCATTGAGACCGAGGAACAAAACAAAAAAAATATGGGTTGGAATAGATTCACTTCATTTTTTTTCCTCCCTCATTGTCAGTTTTCAAACATCCTCCCAAAAAGCAAGAAAAAAAACAACAAAACCTTTCATAGTGAGAGTCGGCAAATGTGTCACTTAAGAAACTGTTGTGTAACCAAGAAAATTTAGGACACCGAAATCCTGACACCTCAGCATGTACGCCTCCCCCATCCATCTTGACACACCAGAATTTCAACAATCATCTTTAGCACTATTTAAAAAAAAAATGAATGTCTTACTGTTCTTTCACACTGTGGCATAATAAGGGGGTGAATGTCACTGGATGCCATAATCACATACTCTTTGACAGATCTGAGGGAAGTGACGTACACCAAATTGAGTGAAAGGGAGAGATTTTCAAAGCAGGAAGGGAAGTGTGTTTTTGTTGAAGAATATGGTCACTTTAGACAAAAGGGAAAATGAGAGTGGGAGCAGCGGCAAGGGAGTGAGATAGCCGGCGAGGACAAAGAGGTTTATCACTGCTGTGTGCCGGAGCGGTGAGGCCTATTCAGCGTGTCTATGGTAACATATGCTTGTATAAATCTGGCACTAAGGATGGCTTGTCAACAGCATCGTGACTGAGGAGGGGGATTACTGGGAGTTGGATTTCTGTGAGGAGATTTTATCATTATCACCTTTTTTCCATTTTCACTTCTGTCTGGATTGTGATTGGTTTGTTGTTTTAAATGGCCTCTTGGGTTCAAAGCTGTCTGTTTTGTTCTAGTTTTCTTGGAGAGTGTTTTTAGTTTAATTAGTTGGTATAAAACAGTTGGTGTGATTGCAGTGTGGAACTGAGGGTTTTTGTTTGAATACATCAGAGAGGATCACTTAAACTGATAGTTCTCCGTTTTTACAAATAGGATCTTATTTCCTATCTCTATCAGTTATGATAACACTGTATTTATCATAGTAAATGCTAAGCTCCAGAACACGCTGACATTAGCCAGGTTTCCTTCTAAGTGTAGTGCAATTTTGAACCGGATTTCCAGAGAATCTGCAAAAAAAAAAAAAATGCAAATGAATTGCGCTTCCATTAGGGCTGCACAATTTATCGTTTTTTTTAATCGCCATCGCGATGTCAACTTGCACCATAAACACATCGCAAAAGACTGCGATATTGCACTGAGGTTTTTTTTTGTTGTTGTTTGAAAGAGTATGAGTAGAAACCTGCACTTTAAAATGTAACTAGCATTCATATTTTTTCTATTGGTGCCTTTTGTGTTCAGTTTAATTTGTTCAATAAAAGAATGTTGGAAATATTTTTTTTGTTTTATTCAACAATGTGTTGTATTTTAGCAGAATACAGAAAGCAGCAGAAAGGCAGAACTGCGTACACTTAATATCTTTATTTATCGCAATTGCCGGGTATTGCATATTTTCCTCATATCTTGCAGCCCTAGTTTCCATCCACTACTGTTGCATGTGTCCATACACCACTTGTTGAGGTAAAACTGTTGTTATCAAGGCCAGATAAACAAAAAAAAAGGGGTACTGGGACATGGGACATGCTCAGTGAGCCGTGTTACATTTCATCACTCTGAACGCCCGTTCTCAGAGCAGTGTGACCTTGTGTGTGCCACGCTAATCGCTTCTGCTGCTCCCATAAACCATTTCCTTCCTCTTTCTAGCTCTCAAGCTTTTTTTTTTTTTTTTGTATATATATATATATTTTTTTTTTTGTACAGCTACCAGTTCAACCACTGCCTTCCTGTGTCAGTCATTTCTCATTTCTATTTCCCCACGCTCTCGTTCACACAGTCATAGAAAATAATAGAGTTGCGAGCGAAGAGAATGAGTTGTCCTAGCACATTATGGACGCTGACATTCTCCTCTCTCCCTCATGACCATTTTTTGGAAGGGAGTTGCACTCAAGTATGCGGCAGAAAACTTTAAAGTAGTAAAACAGGTTTTTAATTTCTTTTGAAATACTGCCGGTGTAGCGGGCACACATCTTGTTTTAAATTTTAAATCATGCTGTATATATATTTACTAATTCATTTCAAAATGTGTCATCCCAAGTCTACTTTCTTCTCTCTTAAGGCGCACATATTCAGCAAAAATCTTGGCCAGGTTCGTGCCCAATTATAGTGCGTCTCAAAAATAGAACAGCAGAGTGAAAATCCCATGTCACAATGCTCCTTGGACGGTTTCTTAAAAACACCCAATCTCAGTAATATTTTGCTTGGGCAGCAGCTTTAGTGCTTAATTAGTTTTGGACATCTTTCAGTGTAGGTCCACCAGGGTTGGCCTATATTTTCTTTTTGATTCAATTAATTTGCAATGTAGGGAGGGATTTCTGCAGAATTCAAATACTGAGAAAACCATTTTGTGTGATAAGGTTTATTCCAAATGAATATAGTAAGAATGGACTTTCCTCTTGTTTCATACATATCCCATCTTGCCTCTGCCTTCTCTCATTTCGTTTCTTCTCTTCCTCTCCCACCTCTCGTCCCCCGTCTTCCCTCTCTCCTCCCTCTGTCCGTCTCACCCTCTTGTCCTCATCTCTCCTCTTACCTCGTGTGTCAGGACGTTAACCCTCTGCTGCAGGTTGCCATTTTCTGAGTGCAGCAGTGCCGTCTCTTTGCTCTCAAAGGAGCAGTAGGAGTTGGTGTCCTCTCCAAACTCGTTAATCATAGGGAACTGCAGGAAAAAAAAGAAGTTAATTACATCATAGAAACATAGAATTAGATATGTAATAAGACTGAGTGTTGAGAACAAGATAGCTTACAAATATATATATATATATATATATATATATATATATACTGTAAAAGAACCCTTTTACTTATTTATACTTTTTGTTTGTGTGTTTAAACTTCTTTTCCCTGCTGTTTTCTGCAATTTTTGATGATTTCACACTGAGATCATAAAAGATTCATCTTGTATCAACTGCAACTTCAGTTTGGCCCAGATATTACTCCGGGGATCAGGGTGTTTTAACTTCTTCATGAGGAAATGTTTCATTCCTCATGAACTAGATTTTATTTTTCACTTCTCCTAAACTATTCTGTGAATTTACATAGCAAGTTGCTTTAGTCGTACTTTCGGATTTCATCCCACACAATGAAATCTGGGGTGGGTGTGTGACTCAGCTGCTGTTTGTCCACCCATCAGTCACTTTGTCCATCTGTTTACATTTGACTAAACTCAAAACTACACCCATTGGTCCGAGAGTGTTTTTATTGCCAATCAAGATATCTCAGATGGCAGGGGAGTGTCACATCTCATCGCACCACTGTGGCATCATTAGTGATTAGGCAAAAAGGCTGGCGACAATTTATATTATTTTATTGACGACAAATCCCATGAAAAGACCAAATGAAGGAATATGTCACCCAGTGCAACAGTGTGGCTCATTCATGTGTTTTTAACAACAATGGACCTCTACGGCACAGAGGAAGATGATATATCAGGCTTTGATACACACATAATACTTGTTAGTAGATCCAATAATTGTGTGTTTAGTTTTTTTTTTGACAGTAAGAAAAATAAAGATATTAACATATGTATATTATTATATAATTATATTATTATTGCATCTTATTGCCTCACAACTCATGATTCCCGGGGGAAAACATATTTGCTGTTGTATATGATATGAGGTGCAACTATGATGCAAACAGCATTGTGAACATTTAAATTATGGAGAAAGAATTGCATTATATGCAGCTGCAATTATGCAGATATGACTGATTATGTAATCATAACTGTAGGAAATAGGCTGTGCCACATTGACTGTTGTTTTACTTGTGAAGTAAGCAATTTGTCTAGTTATAGTGCTAAACTGTTGTCTGGTAGCAACTGCTGTGCTAGAAACACACGAGAAGAGTTATATAACTGCATGTGGTTCACCCTAAATGAACACATTTACATTTAGAGTGCCTACCATGAGCAGGGAGGGCTTTTCATTTTCTGTGTGAAGTCATTGCCGCTGATGCGATGTCTATTTGAGGAGCAAACAACCCTTTTCCATTTAGCAGAACACCTCTCTGTGCTTAGTTTAACAGTAAATGTTCGCAACAAGGGCAGAACCCCCTTGGGGTCTCAAGAATCCTCATACTGCCGAGCATCGGGAGCTCTGAACTGGAGAACAACCTAACTTTAACCCATAGCAAGCACTTACATCTGCATCTTTACAGCAGCTGTACTCAGGCATCTTGTATTTAGAGAAAACCTGCAGCAACACTTACCTCTCCTTTCAAAAAAAAAAAAAATAAATAAAAAAAGGCTTAAAATAATAGAAAAGAATCCAGATTTTTGCAATTGGGCAAAAGGTCTTTCCAGATGTGCATTTGGACATTTCAGGAGTTAATGTTGTGATTATTGTTATGATTGATTATCCAAATCTAAAAAATATTTACATATGCACAGTTATGATAACTCCAAACAGCCAACACCATGCTCTCCCCAAAATCAACACCTGTCTCTCTGGGAATGGGCCCTGAACAAACTGCCGCTTGCGAGTAAGCCAACAGCGATGTGGCAGCCTTCAGTAACAGCTGCACACTCAAAAAGATGAACGGTTTTTTGCACTGATACATATGTCAGGAGAGAAAAGACAAAGTCAAAGCACATTTCCATCATACTGCTCTTAATTCCTCCTATACTGGGAAAAAAAAATCAATCATAAAATACCTTTTCTAAATCCAACAAAAAAACTCGGCAACACAAGCTGAGGAGAAAGTAGGTACGTTACACCATATAATTCCTAGAATAAGTAGAACGCCATACACTCATGTTAATTATAAGAATATCCAGGATTTCTTTTTTCTTTAATCCCCTTTGTTCTTAATTTCAGCAATTTATCTCTCCCTTGCTCTTTGCATCATTATCTCATTTTACTCTCTCAGTTCTCTTCCTCTTTCTGTGTCTTACACTGCATCCTTACACCCATTTAGCTCCCTCTTTCCACTTATTTTTTCCACTTTTCCTCACTTTCTGTCCTCCCACGCTATTCCTTTACGCTACTACCCCCCCTGTATATGTGTCCTTTGGCCAGCTACTGCGAGGAGGTGGATTTCTGCTTCACCTGCTTTCTCATCCAACCGAGAAGTAGTCTGCTTTCCACCATCAAGCAAGCAGGCCTGGCTATGCAGAAATGTTTGCAGTGTCACTGACTTGAAGACAAGAGAAGAAACTCTGTTTCTCATAAAGATCCAGAATAATATTTTGAATAGTAAAAAAATATTTGTGCTTGAGCTCATTTTTTTGGGATCAGGCTAGACTCTTTATCTGTTTTGAATATCTTGGGGATGAGCCCTTCAGAACTCTGTGTGCAGCTCTTTGACGTGACCATTCTTCATATACAGTAACTATTTCCCCGCTGACTCCCAATCGATTTCACCAATAATCCTAATGTATAATAATTAATCAAACTGATATTGTCAGCGCCAGTAAACCTAAGATAAAATCAAAGAAGAAGTAACAAAATAACTACTTACTACAATTTACTAAACGAATGGTCATACATTGGTTGGGACAAAAGTTATAATATAGTTTTTATTTTATTTTACTTTTGAGGTTTTTTGTACTGCTTAATCCTAATTCTCCTCAATCGAGATTTCATTAAATGTTTCTCAGTAAGTCATCAAAGTATCCAGAACCTTCTTCACGTATCCCAAGTCCAACTGCTCCTGCTATTTTCACAACAATGACAAAAAATAGCTTGAACTTGAACCAACTCTGCCGACATAATTTGCAAACCGGGATCCAATTAGGCAAAATCATGTAACGGTTTAAAGCAAAAGCCTGTGACCTCTCCTCTTCATTACCTAGATATCATGCAGACACAGATTCCATGTTAAAGCCTTTGAACACCCACACAGGTGTTTTCAGTTATTCTGGCTGAGTTGAAGGTGGGCCGGAGCTTTGATGGGAACTTATTAGGTCACAAATTCATTCTACCAATATGGATGACAAAGGTGTCATTTGTCCCGCCCTAACAGGTGCAACAACACTAACAGTGGACTCAGGAAGATGTCAATCATTCAGTCTAACCACACCCACACAGTCTTGCCATGCGTTCATGGACATCGGAAAAACGTTTTTCCGAGTGAAAACGTCATCATTCACAATTTGATGAATCAGAGGTGGAAAACTCAGGCCAGATTTTGCTAACCGAGTTTCCCAGTTGGTGACGCGTTGTTGATAACTGACGTTTGATGTAGGCGACTTTGGTTCACTGAACATATTTCAATGACAATAAACTTATTTATTGTGGACAAATGCCTCTGCTGAGAAACATACACAGACATAACATGTTTCAAATTATTCATAAATAGGCCTATGTATAAAAAAACCCAACACCTTATCCGTGACCTTTCCCATTGGTTGTCCTGCAGATAACACAAACACACCTGACGATGTGCTGTTTGTATGCTCGCATAAGAAAACAGCAGCAAATTATTGTGGCCTCCATGTTTTCACCAGGTTTTCACACACCTGATGCTCTAGGCTACGGCCAACAGTTGGTGGCAGTCATGCAACAAGTTCATCCCGACCATCCTAACTATGTGAACGCTGGTAGTCGGAAAAACAACGTAATCACGGGGGCGGTCCCTGTCATTGGTGGCATGAACGCGCCATTGGAAAAGGTCCAATCAGCCACATTAACTATAAACACCTGTGTGGGTGTTCAGGGCCTTTAATACCAGGCGTAAACATCATCAAGATCATGGTAACTTTAAAGGGCTATGTTTGCTCAGCTACATTAGCTCCTGTGAGATATTAATTCAGTTTCAACAAGGGGTGATGTGTGCCAAACTTCTTTTACAGCCCCTCAGTTGCTCCCAGGGCTCCTTGCCGTTGTTACTCAATATTATTTTTCACTTAAACAGGAATTAGAACATCAATAGCCTTCTGCTTAGAAATAGTAGAATGATTTATCATGTTTATTTCCCCGCTGGTCAAGGATCAAAGCCCACCAAAGCTTTCGCTCCTTTTATCTGTGTACAATGTCGCTGCCTCCATAATGCTAAAGGGTGGACAGCTCACTCCCCTTTTAAAAAACTCATAAATCAAAACATAACTGGCCTTATCCTTGTCAGCACTGGAGGCTTTCTGTCTGATACCAACAAGGACAATAATAATTGGTTTAAAAAAAAATCTCCTCATCCTTTGACTTTGTGCTTCGAAGTGAAAACTCTTTACCTTGATCTCATAGATCTTGAGCTTCCTCTTGATACTGGTGTTCTCGCGCTCCAGGCAGGACAGCCTCGTCTTGATGTCCTGATAGGCGGTGATAAGGGCGAAGTGGGAGGCCGAGTAGACATCGTCGGGGGGCAGCTGCGAGGAGTGCCACACCACACTGCCACAGCCATCCTCCTTCAGGCCTCCTGCGTCGCCGCCTCCGCCCAGCAGCCCCAGCTCCCCTCCTCCGAACAGAGACTGCATCACTCAGAGCCTCAACCTGAGGACAGACAGTTATGTGCTTATTCATTATGAAATCACCAGATTGTTTCCATTCAATTAAATGTACCTACCAAAAAAACACCATTTCATATTCCTGGCAGGGGTCGACTATCAGTGCTACGGCAGCAGTGCTAAAAAAAAAAAAGGCAGACAAACACAAGAAAACAAAGCCACAGTCGTCTGAGAGCAGTCGGATTTCTGGCACACACAATGTAAAATATTCAAAAGCAAAATGGGTACAGAGAGAGATGGGAGGCAGACTGAGGGACACTGTTGGTCCATGTGAAATTTAAAGATGACTCAGTATATTTGAACAAAGAGAATCAGGATTATTCATCTCTGTGTGTCATGATTCAAAGAGAAGCTTAAGTGAACTTTAGAGGCAGACGTGATTGCACATCAAGTCGGTGCAAAGATGCAATGCAGTGGACGCAAATAGATGGAGAAGTGAAGTGAAGACAAAAATGTGAAAATGTGAAAATGTTTCTAGTTGAGCAAAGAATTTGCCCTTAATCAAAGACTGAATTCAATTCACGAATGTACAGAACAACCTAGAAAAGAAGGAAAATAACTTGGTAAGTTCTGAGATCAGTCAAGAGGCTGAGCTCACACACACACACTCTCACACACACACACACACACACACACACACACACACACACTAGCAATAAGGTTCCCAAACTACAGCACACCTCCATACAGATTCTTTTTTTCGGCGTGGCACTTAGCTTTCAGAGTACACTTTTTTGTCCCTTGAGGGCTGAGATGTATCTTTCTTTGAGCCAACTTACAGTGGTAAATCTTCCCATCACTTCCATCTGATGATCGTTATTTCTTACTGTTGTGTGACTCGGAAATGCATCGTGTTAACAGTGGCCAAGAACGACCGGCGAACCAAAACAGTAAAGTTGCAGCCGGAAAGCTAAACAATGAGTTGAGAGAAGCTGCAGATTCAGCGGATAATTCTCTGTAGGTTCATCACTCTGAGCGACCCCTTTCACATTGTCTTTACATTTAAATTTGACACTTTTAAATTAAAAATAAAACATTGGTTATAGCAGCTTTGAAGTAAATGGCCTTGGCCCTTCCCTCAGGCACCCCAGATGCAGATGCAGAACCACTGGTTAAGTGGTCAAATTTGCACGAATAATGCGAGATTAGCCTGAACACACTTTAAGATTATCCAGGTTTCTGATCATCTACGGGGATGTGGGCCTGTCTTTGACTCCTCCACATCGAGCAAATCTGTCATTCTGACAAGCGAGGCAAAGCAAGTATTTACCACTATGTTGGCTTTAGCTTCCCCATCTAATTGTCAGCAACGGAAGATGAGAGACTTACCAGAGTCAGCTTTATACTTTTATTTCTGCACGTAGAACATCATTACATCAGCTATCCTCATATTGTTTGTGTTTTCTAACTTCATGCACCTGCACTATCTTAATACAGCCTTAAGTATTTCTTTTTTTCTCTCGCAATAACTACATATCATTTTTGGTGAGAGCTGCCCTGCAGGTGCATGAGTAACCAGTGTGTGTACAGCAGCTAATGTGTTAAACAGACTCTGATTCACACATGAGTCTGGTTAATGCTCTTGTTCCATTTCACAGTACTTAAAAAAATATGAGCTGTGACAGCCTATGCTCCTTGAGTGGCATGATGAATGAGCTGGGTAGTTAGATGACAATACCACAATGCAGCCAACCAGCCTTGTCCTGCCTCCCCCGGCCATAAAGGCTCTGGGCAATGCTGTCAAAAATGATAAATGGCAACTGTGATGTCCCCGCCCTCTTTATATGCAGCCACGGAGGGGACATGTGCACATAAGCCATACTAGACACACCAAGAATGATCTGATTTACAGGTACTGAGGGAGTTACACAACAGCTAGTTGATTTGATGTATATACTGGAATGGATGCCTGGATACCAGCATTGCCTTGTGAGTCAGCGATTGCCTACTGAGCTATTTTCATCTGCTCCCTTCCTCCACAGTTGCTATTTTCCTTGTGTTTTAAGAGAGAGGGGAGAATAAAGCCTCAGCCAATCTACGGCTCTTTTCCTAGCTGGTCTAACAGGATGATCCAAAAGCACTCCCACATGCACACAAACACACGTCTGTGCACATGCTGCCAAAAAAAAAAAACATGGACAGAGCAGGAGTCGCACAAAGAGAAAATGCATGTGTGGAGAAAAACGCCTGTTTGATCAAAGAGATGACACACACACACACACGCACTCATGCACAGACAGACTGTCACCTGCCAGCTGACTGGAGACTTGTGTTTGCACTGGAAAGATATTATGGTCCTGTGATGTGTACTGTGCTGACATCATGTTGTCGAGTCTGGTGCACTTTTCTCCGGCCAACACGCTGTCACTCTGATATCATAACTGTACTCCCTGTGTATCATATATGAGCTAAATAGATTTCAGACTGTTATAAAAACAACAGAGGATAAGAATTCTAAGTATGGAAATATGTGATGGAACATAAGCTTTCACCGTGCTGTATGTAGTGACTGCATTTCCATAAAAATCCTACGGAAGGGCATACACCATCCGCCTACATTCAGACTTGAGGACATAATTATGCATGGACCAAAAATCGGATCAAATTGCCAAGTGGGTTTTGTGATTCAATTGTGCATGGAATACAATACCTACTCACATGCTACAGTGGAGACGGTGCACTGATAGATGGCCAAATGTGGCCTCGGACTGGATTAAAAAAAAGTACAGGGACACGGGAACATCCATTTCGTCTGTGCTCCTCTCATTGGCAGCACAGAAATGAGGAATTTATCACACACACTCTCACAGCTCAGACTAAGCTTCCCTTCCTCGATCCCTCTCTTGCTCTCAGCTCCTCTACCCAAAAATATTCCTCATCCAGCTTCATCCGACCCCTCCCCTCCCTCCTCCTTCCCAATCACACACTATCCACTCTATCTCCTGGACCTCTGGGCTCGTTTGCTGAGGCTCTCAGGGCCCCACCGGACTGTAGAAGTGGAAGCATGCTCTTCATTCTCAACCAGCTCCCTGCTTCATTACAGCGATTACCACAAGAAGTCATACATTACCTTGGCCCCACATGAGACTACCTCTTCCTCTGTCTCTTCTCCCTTGTCTCCAGAGATTAAAAGCAGCACCCCTCCCATCCCTGTGTGTCACTGTATACAGCCCTGAAAGGGCCGAGCACTGCTGCCGTCATCAGTGGACCTGCAAAGGCTACAGCCATGAACTGAGTGGGTGACTAGACGCTATTGTATTCATAGTGGCAATTTAACATGTAGCTCTCCTTTTCTTCTTAAACGTCACAACAACAATCTGACAAGGTCGACATTTCCTTCCAACATTGCTTCAGTCTAAATCGAATGCTGTCACATTTGACATCACAGCTACAGCAACACAAGTTGTAATTCCTCTCTCTCCTGTCCTTTCCATACAATCCTGTCTCACCCGTACTACCTGTCGTCCTGTCTAATAATGGAATAGGCCTACATGAAGTAAAGTATGTGATTAAGCAAGCTACAAGAATGAAAACGATTAACTCCTGCTAGGCATTTTCACATACTTCGTTGTAATAGATTCAGTTTCAGATTAGTTTATTGTCATTCAAACATGTTCTGAAATGAAGGAACGAAATTCGTACCCAGGTCCAGCAGCGTACACAATAAGTAACATTTGCAGTGTCTTAGCTAAAATATCGTCTTTTGTTCCCCTTTTAGTCTCACAAAGCAGTGTGTTGGTGTACCCTATTGTGACTCCTGAAAATACCCTCTTAAGAGCCCAAGTGAATAGTTTGCTTTAATGTGTCCACAATCTTCTAAAAACTGAAAAACATTCTCTTTTAAAAATACAAAATGAAACACGGTAACAACACGTTAAACATGCAAAACACAAGCAAGGTCAAAGATGGTGTGCTCTCCAGGCTTCATAGCTTCATCTAAAGAATCAAACTTGGTCTACATATTTACCAGTTAGAGGCAGGAGCTATGTATGAATTATTAGCGATCTGTTTTTACATAATGGCTTTTTTTTTCATACCTTACAATATGTTGAGTTCTCCACACATTGAGCAACCACAACAGAACTGTGAGGTTGTGAAATATTAAATGTGCTTTATATTTAACTTCGAAACAGAAATTGTAATATCGCAAACACTTGATGTATCCTCGATTTCAAGTGACATACAGCTAGAGTATTCAGCAGGGTATGAATTGAACGATGAGTAGAAAAGAACAAGCCTCATACATTCACAAACATTCCTAACCCAATCAAATGCCACAGCTGGTGCTGTATGTAAATACTGCAAATCATTTTTGGGGATCCTTTAAGGATTGAAGCAACAGATTGTTCACTCTGTTTGTGTTTTCTAGTTATCTAATCGTGGATTGCAGTAGTGGAGCAAATGTTTTTTTTGCAGATGTTTGATATTGATGCGTTCTATTCTGGTTCCTGCTTTGTGGAATGACCCTTTTATACCGTAACACTAAAGAAAAAAAAGTATCTAATCATATGCAATTCATTTCTTCTCTATAAAGCCAGTGTTTAAAGAAGGTCTGTGTATTTCTGCGTCCCTGTTGTTTCCCAGGGCATAAATATATGAGAGCAGTAGAAATCATGCCAGCTAGGTCAGGGCTGTGTTTTCCGGTGAGAACAGAACCAGGATCGAAGAGGAAACAGGGAGTGATTCCCTGCGGACTGTGATTTTAATGTTGGATCTTGTATGAAGGAGATGCAACCCCTTTCCTCCCGCTCTTCTTTCCCCCAGCCAGATTTCAAAGTGTTCCTTTCTCTCTTTCACCAAACCCCTCTGTACCTTTTCGCTCTTTTCATCCCATCCTTTCTCTGTCCCCTCCTTTATCTCCTCCCTCCACCCTGCCTCACACTGTAAAACAGTCCAGCTCTTCTCAATGCCACCCTGTGATCCCCACAGGCTGAACATTTGGCACCTCAGACTCAGACAGTATGCCTGTGAATGGAGAGTCCAGGGCAGAGGGTTGGTGTGCTTGCTCTGCTGCACCTGTTTCCTCTGCTAAAGTCTCCTTTTTACAGAGCTGGATGGTACAACACACACTGACAACCTATTAACATGCCAGCAGGTGGCGTTTGATTGTGTGTGAATGTGTATCGGTGCGGACATGTGAGCCCATGCACCTCAATGTGTATGGAAATGAGTCGGTGCAAAGAGAGTGTGTGTTTTATGTGTGGCAGTACAAGGACATATCAGCAGCAGTGCAAGCAGGAAAAGTGCTGTGTGTGTGTGTGTGTTTGTGTGTGTGTGTGTGTGTGTGTGTGTGTGTGTGTGTGTGTGTGTGTGTGTGTGTGTGTGTGTGTGTGTGTGTGTGTGTGTGCTTGTTTTACTATATTCGTGGGGTCCAAAAACCAGGGAATACAGTATACTTGTGGGGTCTGCACAGCAAGGTTAAAGGTCTGTTTGAGGGTTAAGACTTGGTTTTAGGATTAGGGTTAGAATTAGGTTATGGTTAGGGTGAGGGTAAGGGTTAAGGTTAGGCATTTAGTGGTGATGGTTAAGGTTAGGGTAAGGGGCTAGGGAATGCATTATGTCAATGACGGGTCCCCACAAAGATAGTGAAACAACCATATATGTGTGTATCAACCCTGTGCACTGACATTATTTAATGGATCAGACATGTCTGATCCACATCATATACTGTTTCTCATTATAAAACTAACAACTATTAAAAACTAAGTGTTATAAATTGCTAGACAAATATAATTTAACATTTGCCAGTTATAGCTCTTGGTATCAACACAATTCCCCACTCTCACCCTCTCCTATACTCATGTAGGTAGCTACTGTACCCATCTACACATTTATGGATACACTCTATATCTAGGCTATATGTATTTACAGGTACATATTCATGGTGGGGGTGGGTGAGTATTTGGTATGAAAATAAATATAAAACAACAGATGGACAACAGACGTACAGTATCTTTTAACATATCAGACTGTTACTGTACCCTGTATATACACACACACAATTGTAATATTGTTGTTGCAGTGCTGCACACTTACTATTCTTGATATTAAAGCCTTCCTACAGTGGTTTATACAGGTTTTAGGCCCCTCACTTAAAACAGAAACCAACCTCCGCTAATATCCAAAAAACAAATTCACCTTTATAAAATTTAAGATTAACCTTCAGGTATAAAAACAAAACAGAGGTGCAGTTCTTCACACACAAAAGCACATGATGTCTAGCATAGCCATGGTTTAGATCAACATTTACTAACTTAAAGCTATAGTGCGTAGTTTCTGTCTCCCCCATTCTAAGGAATTCTAAGTAATGACAACAACACTGTCGGCGCGTCCACATGATACAAGCCTTCCATGATCGTGCACAGTCCCCACCCCTCCTCAACGCAGTTGCTAGTAGCAACATGGAGGATTAAAAAAACATGATGGACTCTTCAGAAGAGGTGATTATCTTCAGTCTGTGAGATGGTTTGTTTGTGTGTGTGTGTGTGTGTGTGTGTGTGTGTGTGTGTGTGTGTGTGTGTGTGTGTGTGTGTGTGTGTGTGTGTGTGTTTCTTTTTAAACTGTGCGGTGTGAACCTAAAATGAAATAAAGATACAACAAAGTAAAAGTTTGGACAAAAGAAAATGATTTGTGAGAACACCCATTGAGCCATATGCTTTTTGGTAACCAGCCTAATAACTCTTAACTCCAACCTGATGTGATAAAATCCAACCATCTGGGACTCCAGACTGGTTCAAACTAAAGCCAAGAGATATTAGCAAATACTATTTGAGTCAGGTACCTTGAGAATTGTCATTCTCACCTGCCTGGATGTGTCGAGAACAGTGTTTGAATTTGTACAGAACATTGGCATATTCGATTTCTGCAACTGAATACCGTGTTGGGCAAAAGGCCTGTTTCCTGCTCAAAGAATCTGTGACAGGAGGCGTACAGGAAGATGTGCAGCTGTGTGAGGTACAATATTTGGTCTCGTTAAGTCGGACCTCTGAAACCCAAGCCATTTTTGAGCGTTTTTTGCTCCTGTCACATTATTACTCACTGTGAGCTCATTTTCAGTTTCACTCTATCTGCAAGTTTTGCATCTCAAATTAACAAGCACAACCATGGGCAGAAGTAATAATAACTCCTAAATGTCTTATGAGCAGTATAACAAAGTTATAATGGCATAAACATAACAAAAAGGAAAAACGTAAGTTACATTTATTTGATTTTTTTTTTTTTTTTTAAATAGAAAAACAATTGAATCAGATAATAACTCATTTCCCTAAGAGAACACATGTATACACAATACAGGGAAAAAATAATGTTGGCTGTAAATCATTCACACAAAGAATTAATTACTGTCATGATTGTGTGTTTCTGTTAGTGTTTCCTGTTTTATTTTGTAGTCTCTGTTTTCTCCCTTGTCTTGTCTAGTTTTACTTCCTGTCTTTAGTTTTCCGGCCCTTGTGATGCTTGTTTGCTCTTTACCTCCTGTGTTTAGTCTCTGTGTTTCCCTTGTCTGTTGTCAGGTCATTGTATTTTCTGTGTCGGAGTGCTGTGTATTAGTCTGCCTGTTTTTGTCTCCGTTTTGCTTATTCCCGTGGTTCCTGGCCTTTGTTGCTTCGTTTTTTGGATAACCTTGCTTGCTGTTTTTGGACACCTTTTGTTGTATGGATTTTTTGTTAATAAATATTCAAGCTCATCACATCGCCTGCCATCTCTGCATTTGGGTCCAACATTCTCTACTGTTATGACCGTTACATTTTCACAGGTAACACCAGTGGTGCAATGTAAGAGCTTTAGTTACTAGTTTTGCATTGAGTACTTTTACTTTTAATACTTAAACTACATTTTCCAGATGATACTTTATATACGTTTAATGAAGTAACATTTTCAATGCAGGACTTATACTGTAACAGAGTATTATTGCAGTGTAGTATTAGTACTTTTACTTAAGTAAAGGATCTGACTACTTCTTCTACCACTGTTCACCACTAGGCTGCGCTGTGTTTTGGTGCAGGTCTCAGTCAGTTTGGATGAATTTTCATCAAGTGGTTGTGCATGGCAGTAAACAAACATGGCTGCCTCCACGTAGCTGAGAGCTGTAGAATTATTTTGCATTTTACAGCTCCTTGATCATGCAAATGGTTGATTTGGCAGTGTAATGATTATATAATCAATGTACTATGTGAGGTTTGTATCCACTTAGTATTTTTTTGGCCTAACTTTGGAGTTTTTTTACATAATGGCAGCGCTGTCAACGTGGCGCATTCAGGGATCCCATTTTAAGAATCTGATGAACAACGTTTTTTTCTGCTTATTTCTAGGGGAAGTGTTTTTTCTTTGGCACTCTTTTAAACAAAACATGCTTTTTCTAAGCCGCCGTCGGGTTTTGGGGTTAGGATTAATACATTGACATACATGTCTGTAGCATTGAATATTGATGTATCCAGTATCAAGAGTTTTTATACAGTATTATTTATTTAACTGGTGTGCAGTTTGCTACAATCTATATAAAAGGGTCAAAATATGTCTACATCCCTTAAAATAAAATATTGTATCTGTTCCAATATCATTACCATCCCTTTAATCATTTTTTTATGTGTCCTAGAAGCATCTTCTTCCTTGCCTTTGCAGGCACAATGCCACATTTCTTGGTACATCACGGCCACCTTTCAATCACTGGAATAATGTGAAACCTTTGGCAGGAATGTTTCATCATCACCTGGTCGGCTTTGCATATACAGATACAAGAAATATTGGGGTAAAAACTCTCTTCCATAGCACTACAAGTGGTCAAAAATCCCAGAGATATATCTAAACATACAGGAATCAGCCTGTACAATGTTTTTAGTTCTATAATCTAATAAAGAAAATAAAGAAATGTATTGCTAAAAACCCCCAATTCTCAAAAAAACACGAGTACCTGACTTCAATGTCTTCAATTTTAGCTACCCCCCTGATTTGTATCCTTAAATTAATCATTCATAATAAATCATATTATATAATAATAGGATTCACAACAATCCTGAGTAACAACTCTGTGTCTGTTCTCTGTTTCATAAAGCTGTTGTTGCTGGGAGGCGACTTGGTCACATAGAAGACACTTTGTACTCTTAAAACACATGTACGCTGTACAGTACACACACGCAGCCGGGTGCTGGGCTACATGCCACTACTTTCCATATCCACAGTACACACACACACACACACACACACACACACACACACACACACACACACACACACACACACACACACACACACAATACAAAGCACTTACACAAAGCCTGTCAGTACAGGAGAAAAACACCACCTCAAACAAATGCTGCACTGTGCCATACCTTGCCATGATTCATTACTCCGCGTAGGCAGGCGGGCTGTGTGTGTGTGTGTGTGTGTGTGTGTGTAAGGCTGCTGACATTCAGGAGATTGATGGCAGGGGCAGGATGGAGACAATGAGCTGTGTTGCTGTATTTTTTTTGTCTCCCCTGTATTTTTTTTGTCTTCCCTTTCTGTTTTCTGTCTGCTCCATCACTCTTTTCTCTCTTCCTCTGTAGCTCCCCTCATCTTTCTTTCCACCAGAGCTGGATTGAAACCGTCAATTCCTTCCCTGCAATTTTTCTTTCCACCACCCCCTCTCCCCTTCCTCTCTTGCTCTTTCTCTCTGTCATTCATCTTGATATTCAGCAGCAAAGTTCATCACAGCCCCCCTGAGCAGAGGAAAAAAAAAAAAACCTCTCTTGACTTTGAATGAGAACTTTCCCCACAAAAGACATTAATCTCCTCATTATTATTACAACCAGTCCAATACTTGGATTCCCTCGCTGTGAGATCTGAGTCAAAGTCGAGCAAGCTGCAGCCCAGAAGCAAAGAGCAGAGGGAAAAGGACGGAGAGGACAAGATAAGAAGCCCACCCTCCTCCTACCCACTTCGCTTAGCCTTCCTAATTAACCACCACCAGAGCAGTCATGAACAGTTGCGGTGTACATGCTACACACATATATGCTGACACGGTGAGAGAGTTTGATTACTCACGAGCACTAGTGTGTCTCCCAGTGAAACAAAGCCTGTAATTTGGTCTCAGCTGTTAAAAAGGGCATTAAAAAAAGATTGCGATGCTTCCTCACAATGCACAGTTGGTACGCCTGCAGGATGGAGTGAAAGATGGCTGCTCAGGACATATGAAATGCACTGTGGTGAAAAGAGAAAGTGAGATGCAGTTAGCTGTACAACTGCACACGGTCCAGAAGCAAACATCAGACACCACAGTTACCTGGTGGACATAGTGGAGCATTTAGCAGCTAAAGAGACCGATAATGTGTTGGTAGCGATCAAAACAGCTAACAGGAGCGAGAATATTGGACATGTATTCATCAGGTGGCCAGAAACATGACTCCAGACAAATGATAATATATATAAAATATGTAAGTAAGTAACTGTTTGCTAACACGTTAAACATAACAACTTTATAAGATGATAATATGACAGATATTGTCTTTTCAGATTGTTCTGCTGCCCCCAAGTGGCTACAAAAATTATTTCATGGAGCTTTAAAGTTTCTAAATAAAAATAGTTCTGTATTCACAAATAATTGCAAAAACAACTACTATTGCGTATTGTACGTATGTATAATTGTTAGTTGTAAACAATTGAATTGATAGTGAATTTCTCACATCTGTAAAAAGTAAAACAAATATATATATATATATATAATTTAGTGTAGAAACGATTATTCAAATAATTTGGCACCAGTTTTCAAATCTGATTAACAGTTTAATGAGAGACTGTAACCTTTGTGGAACAGCAGCCATTGTGGCCCCAATTAGCAAGAATAAACACAAGGGTAAATGCTAAAACGCTTTGAGCGGTCACGGAAGGCTTGTATCATGTGGACGCGCCGACAGTGTTGTTGTCATTACTTAGAATTCCTCATGGGGGAGACAGAAACTACGCACTATAGCTTTAATGAGAAAGTTATTGTATATTATACAATAATTATATTTATATTGTATATAAAGTTACATAGTGTGACTTATCATTTATTAAGAAAATAAGCCAAACACTCACTGCTTCCAGCTGTTTAAATGTGAAGATGTTCTTGCTTTGCTTTTTTATCTATTTTATATCTTTGAAATTAAAAGGACTTTGGATTGTTGGTTCCACAAAACAATGAGTTTGATGATGGTCCCTCGGGCCCATTGTCGTTTTTTTCTCATTTCATTATACACAATTTATCGATTAATGTTAACAAAATAACCAACAAGTTGATAATGAAAATACTGCAGCCATAATTTAGAACTGAAGCTTTCTGATCGCCATATGTCCAAAGGGAGGGTCTGATCCTCTGAGAGTCTTATGGTTTATTTATCAATAGTTTGTAATTATTATTCTCAGCTCATTGTAGTTCTGGAGGGAGGATTAGGTAACGAGGACGACGTTGTAATGCAAAGTTGTAATGGTACAGCGTAGTTTGACGATCTCAGCCTTAACGTGAAAAGCCGTATCAATCAGATCCCATCACACAAGCACACACACACACACACACACACACACACACACACACACACACACACACACACAAACACACACCTCTGTGTGCTTCCCCCTTACGGTAAATTCATACATTAATGCCAGCCAGAGACATGGACAGCTGTAGCAGCTCGAATCATTCCAGCATCAGTGGCCCTGACTCTCACTCTTGTCTTGTTCCCCCTGCTTCACATCCTCCTCCAATGTGTCTGTTCTGCTGTCATGCACTGACTAAAAGACAGACTGATAATCAGACACACAAGGTTTGGCACACACACACACACACACACACACACACACACACACACACACACACACACACACACACACACACACACACACACACACACGCACACAGCTATAAATGACTTAAATGAATAATGATGGTATTCCAAAGATGCATGAAATGAAAAATGCATATAGAGCACATAGAAACACAAACACATTAATTGTGAATGTATTTTTAGATTTTAATTTCATCCCATTCAAAGGAATTTAATTGCTCTCAAGTGGAACTTTTTGAGACATCATATGCATGCAAAATGCCCCAAAAAAAGCACATTACATAACAGATATACCCACACAGATTTATCATAAAATGCAAAGCATAACATGGTATTATGCAGGCAAAGGCTTATCCAAAGAGAGCTGAAGCCCATCGTTATATATAACAAAAATCTTTATTCCATTTCTTATTTATATAGCAAATTAAAATCCAATCATATCCAATTACATTATCCAAACTGCTGTAGATGGAGCTGCAAAAAAACAACAGAGGTTAATTCCAACTCTGACCTCTGTTATTATAAGAAATAAAGATCTATAAGAACCTGCTTAAGAGAGGAAAATATAACCAAGTGTTTAATTGGCTCCCAGTGCCGATCTGACAATGATGCCGCTGCTTGTTGGATGAGTCCAGAGACAAGATGATGTGTGAGCACTGGCTTGGATCAGAAAGAATATATGATAAACATGCGCAGTGCATTGTGGGAGCAGAGCGTGTGTGTGCACGTGTGTGACATAATCTATACACAATGGATGTACCTCTGCTTATCCAGGTGTCATTAAAAGACAGTGTGTGTGTGTGTGTGTGTGTGTGTGTGTGTGTGTGTGTGTGTGTGTGTGTGTGTGTGTGTGTGTGTGTGTGTGTGTGTGTGCGTGTGTGTGTGTGTGTGTGTGTGTGTGTGTGTGTGTGTGTGTGTGTTTGTGTGTGTGTGTCCTCTGAATGAGTGTGTGTGCTCTAGTGGCACGTGTGCCTCTTTGTCGAGGTGTTAGCACATTACTTTAATGAAAGTCCTTGGCTAAGGACTCGACCGATCAGCCACTGAAGGCCACTCCCCGATGTGTGCGTGTATGTGTGTCAGGCACACACAAATTAAACCCTCCCCTTCTGCTGCCCTGTGGTGCTCATCTTCTCAGAGACTGGAGTGTAAAGGAAGGTGTGTAGTAAATGTCGAGCAACTTTTCTGAAGTCTGTGGTTGAAAGTGGGGGGGGAGTTCTGGGAAACAGACTAATACCTCAGAAGTCGGAGCTTGGAATGACATCACATCCGAGTTGACCACGTTCCATTAAAACAATTTGGGTTTCACTGTGGGGTTAGCTCTATCCAGGTTAGCTATTGTTAGCAATACCAGTTGATAACAACGTGTGTGCGTACAAACAGCGTATCAACATGTCCACAGATAAAGTTGGACACGACTGTGTGTACAACTGATTTAGTGAGACACAAATAAGACAGAAGTACTAATAGACGGATAGAGGATGTTACTACAGCTTTCACTACTGTTCATGCACGGAGCAGCCATGTTGGATTTCGACTAAATACATTACTTGAGTACTTTGATTTCCTGACTTTACACTTCTATTCCACTAAATGTCAGATGGGAATATTTTACTTTTTACTCAACTACATTCATTTTATACCTTAAGTTTCTTTGCAGATTCAGATTATTAATACAAATATAATCAACAAATGAATGATTATGTATTATTGTGAATAAAGGTCACAAAATTCACAAGCTACCTGGTAGTGTATGGCCCCACCTTTACCAGCTGTAACATTAAAGTGATGTATTATATTAATGCATCAATAATTATAAATCAAAAACTTAATTAACATTATTCTGAAATGGGCCATTCTGAATATTACTTAGTAATAGTAATATTATAGTACTTTTACTTTTGGTATTTTGATGCTACAGTACAACAGTAAGTTAGCACCACCTTAAACATCTACAGCAGTAAAATGCAACATACACATTAATGCAGAAGGAATATTAATCCAGAAATGTAAATGTTGCTGATAATATTTACATCATTTTACTTTAAGTAAGGTTTTGATTGCAGGACTTTTACTTATAGAGTATTTGACAGTGTGGTGTGTTAGTACTAAGTACTGAAGTAAAGGATCTGAATACTTCCTCCTCCAGCAGTCACCATGTTCTGATTTCTGAGAACATTCATATGCAGCTGCCAGCAGAGTGAGTCTACATCCACACTACTGCGTTTTGGTTTAAAACAAATACCTTTTGCTACGTTCATGCCTCGCATCCCCACTACTCCGGCGTTTCTGAGCCACCAAAAAACAGAGACATTTGGAAACACTGCTGCCCCCGTTTAAAGGTCCAGTGTGTAACGTTTTTATTTATTTATTATCAAAAGCTGTGTTGCCCGTTCACAAACTTGTCCTTTTTCATGAATATTTACCTCCACCATCAATTCCAAGTATTCCTATTGGCTTGAAATTTTACATTTGCATTTGCATGAACTGGGGTAGACGCTCCATAATCATTGATCATTGATCTCAACGCTAGATGGGAGACATTCCTACACATTGGACCTTTAAGTTTGAAAACTCTGGGGTTGCTTTGTATTTTGGACGAGCACAAACGGAGACCTTTGGAAACAATGATGCACTTCAGTCATTCTTACAGTATCGGTTAGGTAGCTTACATACCTTTCAGTAACAGTTCCACCTCGTCATCAGTCCAAGATAATAAATCCCTTGTAAATGTAGCCGTTTTTAATTTGAAATTCGTACCTTTATTTTGAAAGGAGTAAAAAAACGGAAGTAGCGCCTGTTAGCTCCGTAAGCTATACACAGAGACTAAGGCACCTGTAGCGGTGATGTTACCTGCTAGTTGTTTCTTTATTTTATTTTTTATTATTACTCCATGCTTCGTGGTGTTCGCTACAACTGTGTGTAAGTTGAAGAATCATATTTTTGACTGTGAAGATTGCTTCTGGGGAATGACTCTGCCGTTGGTTGAGAAGCAGGCTAAAGTGGTCAGTAGTGCTCTGTATTCTTTATCAGCATTAGCTACAATTCTAAGCCATGCTATTTATGTAATATTGCAATATTTGATGTTCTCTTTTATTTTGTTTACCTGAACTTTTAGTTCTACGGTGTTAATAAACATCTGTAAAAGGAACCGGAGTCTCGCATCCAATCAATGGGCGGCATATCCCTGCTCTTACTTTTCACCATTGTTGTTCTTTCTCCAAAGTATTTTCTGTATTTTCAACTTATACATCCATGATTTTCAACCGCAGAGTAACTGCGGACAATGTGTTGTTGCTGTTAACACCGGCACGCGCGTGCCCAGTGAATGCCAATGGTCATGTGATATGCATTGTCAGACGTGTTAAAGTTTTAAAATGAAAACGTAGCAGCGTAGATGTAGCCTGAGAGAAAGAAAGAGAAGAATGGCAGAGGAGTGAGAGAGAGCCATGCAACACTTGCAAACAACTACAGTTGATCACAGCACAGCTGAGAGGACGAACAAAGACAGAAGAGGGAGGGAAAGGAAGAATGAGGGGATGAAAGAGAAGGAGCAGGGATGGATGAGAGGTTTGCAGGCTGTGCTTTCTGTTTATAGTAACATGTACAATGGCTTCTATTGACAGCCAATTATTACACACAGCCACAACAACAGACTTGTTAGAGCATTGAACCCTTGTGTTCCAGTTCACTTGTCTTTGCACACTTCACACGTATAGACCTGCACTGGAGAGCATGCTGATCATTAACTGAAGAAAGACCACTCATCCACCACACAGAGAAAAGGCTCACAGCTTGTTTTTTGTCTGTGTATAGTAAGCCTCTGCACACATGTAGCGCCTTTCTATCTTTTATCAGCTGGCGTAAATAAAAGATGCACAGGGAGGTGTTGAAAAAGGGTCTTTGACGGTATCATCAAACCACACAATAAAAGAAGGCGATACATGAGAGCAGGAGAGTTTTTGACATGGGTTGTGAACTCTGTGTACTATTCTTTGTCTTCAGCTCAAATAGCAACAATAGTGATGGCAGTACAAGTCAGGGATGAGCTCTGGAGAGAAAACCTTGTTCTTAAGGAGTGTTACATAAGACATTTTGTCCCAATGTGGCAAAATGACGGGAAGAGTATGGAGATAGATCCTCCTGAAATATCGATATCATCGTATTGATTTGCCCTGGGAACCGTGAATTCATTGTGTCCGACCTTTGTGTACAGTTCATCTGGTTATTGGCTTTCAGTACCATGGACAGCAGCCCACGCAAGCAACAACACTGCCAAGGCCTGAAGGATACACGCTGAATACGTTTACATGCATATAAAATGTGCTAAAAAGACAATATTCCGACTAAGCTGTTTACACAGCTAATGAAAGTGAATATTCCACTAATTTTGCCGTTTACATGCAGCCTTGCAAAATAGGAAGTTTTCCACCGGTGGTGGACTTGTTGGACCGTGCGAACACAGCATCCCTCTTTCATTCCTTCAACCACCTTCTTGAAAACGTTGGCGTCGCGATGCGTGCACATATCCAAAAACCTGTTGATATCCAAGTCTTTCATGATGTTTAAAAGCAGCTGTGTTTCTCCTTCCGACAAGAAATGTGGGTTTTTTGGGCATGCATCTCTACTTTGCCTCCCTGCCTTTTACTGGAACATTGCTATATTTCTTGGTGTTGCTGCCACAGATTGTCGATCAGTGGAATAGTCTGGAACAGATCAATTAGCATAGCTTGCGTGCACTATGTGTTTTATTTACTGCCCTCTGCAGTTAGCTGGAATGTGTATCAATTCAATTCAATTCAATTTTATTTATAGTATCAAATCATAACAAGAGTTATCTCGAGACACTTTACAGATAGAGTAAGAGTAAAGCCCCAACAATTCCAATAGTTCCCCCAAGAGCAAGCATTAGCAGTGGCTATTGCGACAGTGGCGAGGAAAAACTCCCTTTTAGGAAGGGACATGTGGGTATCACATCACCCACATGTCCATTCACACGTCCTGTGCGTGCTAGTGGAGGATACGATACAAACTAAACAGGGACCTGCATGTCATAACATCCCTCCATAGCGCCACTAGTGGCCAAATATTCTACAGGGCTCCTTTAAACACTGCTGCAGCTAAATATAAACCTGATGTGTATGTTTTCCTGACCGGCACTGGCAAGCTAACAAGCCGTTTTCTGTTTCTGTTTGTCATCTAGCAACAAGCGAGTCCTCTGTGTTTGGCCTACAAAAACACACCATCTAAGACTACAAGGTTGTAAATACAAAGCAGCTGGTCCCCTTTAGTCACTAAAGTAAAGACCTACATAAGACCACCTCTCCTCTGCTCTGTAAAATAAAATGATGCAGCAGACAGAGTACAAACAGAAACTCACTGCTTCCTCTCAGTCTCAGTCTTGCTCAGTAGCCTGAGCTACTGAGTTTCAGTTGTATTTCGGCTACATATTTATTGGAAAATATATGCGCTGTGACCACGCCCTGCTGCAAACACAAAGATTATCTCACACATGGAATTATTTTTTTGATGATTTGACGACAGTTTGTTAGTTAGGTCTGAATCCAGACAGCACAGATGGGACAGTGTCGTCAATAGGCCTTTTTTTTGTCTTTGTGTATGTATTTCCTTTTCAGAGGAATAATGTCACAGGATTAAAATAGCAAATATTTTCTTACACGACTGGGGCATTCTCAGAGTGTGAGAAGATATTTTTGGGTGGACCAGAGGGAGTTTAGGCAGTCCAGTAACAAGTGACAAGCAAGTGGGTAACCTGGTTTCTCTGAGACACAAAAAGAATCATGTGAATCCCCAGTGAGCATGAAGACTCCAGGCCCAAAACGGACTTTCTACTTCTTTCTGGAACTAAGATATCTCCAGTGTCACACACACACCAGGTCCTTTCTATAGTCTATTTTTCTCTCTTTTTACTACAACTCTCTGTAGGTTCTTCAGAGCCTCTCTGTCATACAGATAACACACACACACATGCACACACACACACAGACGTACTGTGCATATGACTCTACGCTATGCCTCCACGGTCGGCACAGTGCCTTGTGTGGGCAGAGAGAGTGAGTGGTCACATTACACTGCAGTTACATCACATTCCTTCAGTCTCCTAAGCAACCAGGTGTCCTCTAACAACAAAATCAACATAACTAGAGCATAACCCTGTTATGTCATCCTCCAGTTGTCACACAACACACACAGTGGTGGTGTTTGGTGCAGTCAGTGGAACAATGAAAGCAGTCGGGACAGGGGAGTGGGAGGTGTGAGTTTGTTGCTTCTGAGAGTAGCAAAGCAGAGTTTGGGAAGAGGTGAGGCTTTCTTTCCTGAAAGAATAAGGCAAAGTGATTTATCTAAAGCCAAAACTCTGATAGAGAGGAGAGTTTTGATGCAGGTGGGCCGCCCATGGCTTTTTCAGAAGCAAGTGAAAAGAGAGAATCACTGGTCACTGCCTTGGCCCACAGATATTACACCACAGTTATGTAAAAATATGGAGAGAAAAGAAGGTAGAGAGAGAAGACAAACCAAGTGAAGCCAAAGAGGGGTGATGGTTATAAAGAATGACAGAAAAATGTAGCTCCTCATTCTTTTACCGTGTGTTCAGGCAGAAATGAAAGCGTGGCATGATTGCATACAAAATCAATGCATTGTCAATACAGTCTTACCTTAGGGGAGGAAATACAACCAGTATTTTTTAACCTGTTATCCAGCTGTAGTTTGCATCTTAAAGGTATTTTTCCAGAATGGAACCAACATTTGAACACATAGTATTTCCAGAGCATGTCCACTGCTATAGCTTACAACTATACATTGGCAGTTTGTGTTGAATCAATAAAGACTGAACAAGTTGACTGCAAATTCACTTCTGTCTGAACACACCTTTAAATTAAAACGCTTTCTTTCTCAATGCCCACAAACAAAATAAAAATCATTTTCAATCAGGTTTCCCAGAGTCACAAAATTGTTTTACTCCTGAGGAACCACATGAATGGAAAATTGTGGTATATTACAACTTGGATCTTATTTTTGTAGTTTAAGCCATAATTTCTATCAGTTATGATAATTTTGCACAACACTGACATGAGCAGTCAGATGATCAGTGTCACCAAGACACTTTATTTTAAAGGTAAAACTGAAAGTGTAGGCAATGTCATCAATAATACCTAATTTTCCAGAAAAAAACTGCACACAATTGGGTAATATTTTCTTACTGTTTCTGTTAAATTTGTTTAGCCTGCACACTTGTTCTGATTATCTGACTGCATGTGTTTTATTTTGCCATGTTGGACTTCTTTTTATTGATGTTGTAATGTTCTCAGATCTCAGCAGTTATAACTTTGCGAGCATGATGTTATTGCCCACAGAAATGATGACCCGAAGTACAAAAATAAGACCCCTTAAAAATGTTATAAAATCTTGTAAACTCAAGCTGCATGATTCACACTGAATGGCAGGAACATCAAAGAGAAGATGACATAATGAAAGAAAAAAATAGAGAAGTGAAGGGTACATATGAGGTGTGTGTTTGTGCGCCCGCCTCCGGGGTTTTCGACCCTGTTATCTCCTGAAAGTAATGGAGGACGAACCCTCAGAGGCGTTGTTTCCTGGAATTATCAATGCTTTGATTTGGCACAGAAGTGTCCTTCAGATGTAACCGGTCTGGCAGCCTTTTGCACTCTGCAATAACCCTGATTAGTAAACTCTGGCTCGTGCTGGACGTGATGGACATTACCTCCGTGCTCCAGGGAGCTGCCTGTCTGTCACTGTCTAGACTTTGGCTGCTGTTTGCTTTCTCTCTTTTTTTTTTTTTTTTTTTTTGGCTCAAATATCAAAGGGGATTGATACTCTGTGTGCTCTGGAACCAAACACTTTTATCAACCATACTTCAAAAAGAGCCTCTCATCTGTGTTTTTATCCTGGCGAGCCTGAGGACATATTGTGGTTAATTGGATTTCAGTGCTTGCTGTATTGAAAATAATTAACACTTAGTCACCAGGCGTGACTGGTTAGCATCTTTTGGAAATGGTCATTATCTCCTGTTTTCGTCCAGAATGATGATTGTATGCAAAATTCTAATTTCGCAGAAGTTATACACAGAAACCTACTGCATTGACAAAACATCTGACACATATACAATACAGTATTTTGATTCATTCAAGAGCCAAGCCTATAGAAAAATCTGATGTACAATAAAGACAGGAGCACAGCAGTGCAACATTTCCTCTTTGTTCTCGCTGTCTCCCCCTTCCTTTACTCCTGGTGACACATAAAACCATCTATGAATATTCCATCAGCCAGCAGGGCCTCTGCTCTCCCTCTTCATTTAGTGATTCAGTCTGTAAGTATCTTACATAAAAGTCCATATTTATGTATATGAACATAATCATAGTGTGTGTCGATTCACAGAGAGAGCAGACCAAGGAGCAGGGAACATTGAAAATGAGTATGAAAAAGTGGCAAAGACATTGGAGGAAAATGGAATAGGTTTTGCATAAATTAGCACTCTGTGAATTATGTCTGCACTGTTTCTAGGCAGGACACTTCCTCTGTGTGTGTGTGTGTGTGTGTGTGTGTGTGTGTGTGTGTGTGTGTGTGTGTGTGTGTGTGTGTGTGTGTGTGTGTGTGTGTGTGTGTGTGTGTGTGTGTGTGTGTGTGTGTGTGCTGCAGAGTGAGATAAATGACCTCATATTCTCATGTCTGAGCCCGGGTCTCAGGTCCTCAGTGCAAACTACAGCATCATCTAGCTGTAGAGTTATTAATGCAACTTCAGAACAAAAATGTTCCTGTAAATGGTGTTAATCGTGTTGTGATGCTAGAATCAAACTTTTATGACTGGAAAATGTAATAACTTTAACCACGAAATAAGCATAACAAGCAGTCTGCCGGTGGGTTAGCCATTACAAACTTGTGCTGTGCAGCCAGAAATTGTTCAAACACACAGAACTTTATTTCTAGTGGAAGATCCTGAAGAGTAGGTGGTGATATTTCTGTGGGGAAATGATTAGGCGCCACATTTGTATGGCAATCTGTCCAATAAGTTGTTAACATGTTTCACTCAAAACCACAAATGTCAACCTCATAGTGGTGCAAGAGGAAAAGTCAAGGGGGCCCTAATGTAAGTAGGATTCATCCTCTGGGGATACTGAATGTGTGTACCAAATTTCTTAGTAATATATTCAATATTTGTTGAAATATTTGATTCTAAACCAAAGTGGTGGATGACCAATCATCAGACCAATTTACCTAGAGCCACGCCACTAGCATGAAATTATACAAAGACATCTAGAATATCTCCATTTGATTGAATGGTGCAGCCATAAACAACATGGAGAGTTGGGTTTGAATATTTCACAAGATCATAGAGCTTCAGTGAAGAGTTGGAATAGGCCATTGACTGTAAAAAAAGTAGACGTAGCCACCCTGATGTCACCCATTGGTTTGTGGACTACCTTGAGTTTTTTGGCCGTCACCATTTTGTTTTTTTGGAGCCGGAAATTACCATATTTCGACGAGAGAGTGGAGCTGGGGAGGACCATGGGGTCGATCCGACTAGGAACCCGAGAACGTAGCTGTGGTAGCGACTTGTCAATCACATGGTTGCTGCACCCTAAAGCATACCTCGCTTTATCGTCTTTTTTCTCTAAACCATAATTTACAAAATGAACACCATGCTGTATTGAAGAAGACTTTTAACTAGCTAGGGTCATTTTGGGGCGTTCCATATACTAAGCGTCAGTCCTTACCGCAGTGGCCTGGGTTTGAGTCCGACTTGCGGCCCTTTGCTGCATGTTCCCCACCCTCTCTCTCCCCTTTTTAATGTCTTCAGCTATTCTATCAAATAAAGCCCAAAAAAAAACAAAAATAATCTTAAAAAAGAAGAAGAGAGATAGAAAAGATAGACTTTTATACAATCGAACTTTGAGTCGCCCCCTGCTGGCCATTAAAGAGAGTGCTGGTTTAAGGCACTTCTGCATTGGCTTCACTGTTTAGGCCTGGTGGTTGCCACTTAAAATAGGCAGATAAAGAATAAAACAGAAAGGCCCACACTGAAAATAAAGTTAATCTTTAAAGTGGCTATTTGTAACTTTCAGTTTGTGTTGATTCTAGTGGCCCCTTTGGACAAAAGCGGTACTGTTTTTACCACACCTGCTGTCGTAAAGGTCTTTTCTTCACAGTGCTTTATTGCCCACTGTATATTACTTAGTTAGTGTTACCGGGAGGTCATATAGTTGCAATGAATGTTTGCGCAGACAGAAATTCATTCATATACAATAAGAGAACACGTTACAGACGCATCTTGCATTTCAAGTGTTGCTTACGGTAACTTAGTCTACTTTGGATGTCTCGTGAACTAAACCGGGTATCACTGTCACTGTGTCACAAGCCAAAGAATTAAGATATTGCAACCAACGTAATAATAATAACTTTATACACAAGTAGGCTAAAGGGGAACAAAAAGAATATAGTAGGCCAACACAAACACGGACTGAAAAGAAATAAAAACCGGCACTAAATGGAAGGGGGACATCATTTAATTTAGGCTACTGACTACGTACAACCACGTCTCACATTGTAAAGGATAAAATAGACATATTACATACCTGAGGGCAAATTCGGGGTCAGATATGAATAATTTACAATTGGCTCCATCTGTTGAATGCCCATCCTAGATTTACTCGGGTTTTCGCCCGTCGTCTGTCACTCTACCTTTTAGTTGTTCTTCGTTTAGTTTCCTTCTTTTCTGTGATGGCCCTGCCCCAGTATCAACCATAACTACAACAGATAACTTCTAAAATAAAATAAAAATACAATTAGGCCTATAGAAAGAAATCTCCTTCTACATTTCACCCGGGTGGATCCACTAACACAGGCTTTTCCGGTGTTAAACCAAAATCTGTGACCCGTCAGAATGTGTGCTCTGTAGAGCTGGTCTACCTGCCGTAAATCATTTTGTGACTTTGCGGGAAAAATCTGACCCAGGAAAGCATCAATAAAACTGTTTTTTGTCTAAGACTGTTTTGTCGTTACATGGCGTTGCTCTCAACTAATTGACATCTCTAGTTCTCAGATTCTGTCAAAGACGATGGTCAGATTCAGGGAAAGCAACAGTAGAAAGAATGCACGTCCAGACAATAAAGAACATCAATCTGATTCATTACTATATCCTCACAACAGAAATGGCAGTATTCGTCGTTTGTTAAAATGCTCAAAACAACATGTTTGTATTTAATGACGAGGACCTTACATGACCTGTGTAGCCCGCTCCTAATCTCAAGGCTACATTAGCCGCTACTAGCAAAACAAGTTGCGTTGTGGGTAATGTAGGCACTAGGTTTTGACAAAGAGGAAAAATTAGATTTTGATGCCATTTTTTTTAACTGTCTATCGTGAAACTGACACTGTCATAGTATTTTAACCATGTATTGTGTCTGCCTAAATCTACTTTAAAGGGTAACTACCATTTTATTTATATTTTTTTTGTGTCTAAGTAACTGATGGGAACAACAATCTTTCACATCGATCCAGTATTAAACAAGGTCGCTGAAGTCGGCAGCGGCGAAGCGAACTACAATGTAAGTTAATAGGGCAATTGTCCAAATTGTATTTGTATTGTATTGTAGTATCTGACAACATTATGGAAAGGATCCCTTCAGAGATAGACCTTTAAAACCTATTTAAGACCATTCTGTTCAGCAGAAACAGTTCTGAAGTTGCTAGCGGTAAACCCACCAGACTCCATTTAAAAAGTAATACTTTTAGCGTGTATAGAGCCAACATATTTTCACATGTAAATCAGTAAACTATGTGTTTATTTCAATCAAAACTAGAGTTGTGATGGTTGGAAAAGTAGAAAGACGACCCAAAATGGCTTTTCAGTTTTATGTTGTTTCTGTCAACTTTGAATGAAATGTATTCTATGATGATCAAATTACTGTTTATTTACATGGAGTCTGGTGGGTTTAGCCAACGCAATTTTGCAAATGTTTTTATGTTTAAAAAAAGGATCTTACTCTTAACAGAAAGGTCAACCTCCATTGAAATCCTTTCCATAATGTTGTCAGACACTTAGAATATTAATCTGAGCCTGTCAGCGGCAAAACGAGCACTTCTGTGAAGGTAAATACAAGCTGGACAATTGCCCTATTAACTTACATTGTAGCTTGTTTCTCCGCTGCCGACTGCAGCGATCTCGCTTAATACTGGACCAATGTCAAAGATTGTTGTTCTCATCAGTCACGTAGACACAAAAACACAGGAAAATAGGGTCCAGTTTGAAAAAAAACTGTGGTTACCCTTTAACTATGGTATTAAGAGATCAAAAAACAGCCATATAAATCATTTATAATGCTTTTGGCGCTACAGAGAGTCGGTCTTATAGGCTATCATCTGTCCTGAGAGATGACGGATTGGACTTTAAACTGAAGCTTTTATATAATATGCATATATATATATATATATATATATATATATATATATATATATATATATATTAAAATTCAGAAAATGCAATCAATTCTTGCATTTGACTTTATTTATTTATGTATGAGACGGAAATACAAAAGTAACAAAAACCTGAGCCTTGTGTGAATTTACTGAATGCAATTATCCATGTGTTTGGGAGAAGAATACTGCTTATGATAATAACTGAAAAACATATGTCATATTTAAATGTTTGTCAGAATTTAATCTGCAATTTGCAGAAAGAAATGCAAAATGTGCCTCTTAACTTTTCTTAAATCAACTTAATAATCTGCTCCTTTCTTGACTTTGCAATGCTGAGGCAACACTTTGCAAATGCCTCTTTTTTGTAAAAGGGCTAAAAAGTATTTAGTTAGATTTCTTTGATTTGAATGAGGCCTAATAGTGTGCAACTTTGAGTGCAATTTTGTTCTTTTAAATAAGATCTACATGGTTTAATGTACGGATATGATTTCCCAGATTCAGCAGCATTTTCCACAACATGGAACAAGTCGTGTTGACAGCGACTGTTTCGGCTGTGATTCCCATTTGCTCCTTCAGTTAATTCATTCAGCAGAAAAAAACACGTCTGTTCAATCAAAGGTGCCAATGTTCTCGGTCTGAATGCGTCATTAACAACCCCTCCCACCCCAAACACAAACGTATACACACACAAACGCACCCTCTTTCGACACTTTGCAGGAGTTACTCCAGAACAACCCTCCGCAAGGTAAGCTGGAACAATGCGAACGCTCTAATTAAATCAAACAAACACTTGGCGGGTGTGTCTCTGATTATGAATCATCCACGATGATGGTTTCAACCTGTTGTGATACATTCTCTGTAAAGTGTCTTGTTGCCATCAAACAAAATAAAACAAAGATATAAGGGAAAGTGTCCTTGGTCATAATCTAATAATTCTCAAAACAAAATCAGACTGAAAGGCCATTTCCTCGTGAGAATGAAATCACTGGCATACTCTAACCTCACTTCACAGCGAATCATGTTTCAGAAAAACAGCATCAACAGCACTCATCTGCAGATAACAAAGTAAACGATACAACAGCTTCAAGCATGGAGGAGCTCGCTGGGATCCAATTTAAAAGTGTGGGGCATGATTAACAAGGGATGAAATGCTGAAAAACAAGCCCAGATCCATGAGACTGTACAGAAGTACAGTGGATATGTGATTGGTAATTAGCAGGTAGTCTAAAGCCATCATTCAATTACTTAAATTAGCTTATCTGGACAGGACACCCTGGAAACTGACAAGAAGGGGGTGCTGAATACTTAAAATGAAGTGGTGGTAATCAGGTGACCAGTAAGATAAGCAGTTTGTGACCTACTGACCTCGCTATTAGGCCACTGCAGAGACAGTGACTGACAGATTTTGGCATGGAGCTAGTTATCATCAGGCCTGTGTGAGCATGTGAAATAATGACCTGAATCCGAGATCTGAATGCCAACAGCATGAGTAAGTCGTCAGCATAGGCACTCCTCTTAAATAGCTAGAGGTTATCCGCCTGGTTGCATTTCAGCACCACGCCGTTGTCCACTCTTTATCCACTCCAAGCTTTCTTTGAGGACAATAACAAAACCTCACTTCATACAACAAAAAAAGCCTGTGTGTTTGTTATAAAGGCAGGACATGAGACTCGCTACTACAACAAACTGAAACATCTTCATCATGATATTTAATGCAGTTAAATTCAAATGCTCTTCCAGTAAAAGGAGAAAGGCGAGCAATGTCTTCCATTTTGGTCTCACCTTGCATTTATCTATCCTTAGTCTCATGTAGTGTTTGTTTACCTTGCACGGCAGCTGGATTCTTGCGATATCACAGGATCGCGCGAGAATCGCAGGATCACATATCACACCAAAATCCATCTTGTCAGGCTTCATGTAATGTGTTTGTGTCTGAACTACCAGCTTACCGCACCAATCGGCATCTGGTGAGGAGCCACTGGCAGCTACGGGCGTGGTTTAGGTGTGTGTGAGGTGGACGTGATAGACAGGTGGTTCATCGAATCACCTGCCAGGTATTTTTTTTGAAAGTGCCTGCACTTTCCCAAACAGTTTCCAATTAAGGCTTCTCAGGTGGTTCTGTGTAACAAACCATCTGGCTCGTCAGGTTAGGTGTTTGTAGCTCCAAGACAGACATATTGCTTTCATCTTATATTATTATAGTTTGTAGCCATGTTAGTGTTGTGGAGGAGGAATGGCAGTCTTGTCCGTGTTCCATCACTGTGGTGCAGACTGAAATATCTCAACAAGTATTGGATGGATTGCTATTTGCGATTGCAAATTTTGCAGAGAAATCCATGGCCCCCCACAGATTAAATTGTAACAACTTTGGTGATTTCTTAGCTTTTGCTGTAGCACCACCATAAGGTTGACATGTTTGGTTTTGAGTGAAATGTCTTGACAACTTTTGGATAGACTGCCATGGAATTTGGTACAGATTTCCATGGTCCTCATGATCCCCTGACTTGATCTAGTGCAACCAGCAGCTCAAATGTTCAAGTCAAATCTCTCAACATCTACTGGATGGTTTTGTACAGACTTTGGCGAGGTTGAAATTTGACATCATAGCTTTTTATGTAAGTGAGTTTGTAGATTTTATTTATCAGACTCATACAATTTTTGGTATTATTATAACATTGAAATTATACTTATAAAACTGTAGGTACTCCACAGAAGGGTCCAACAGTTCACAAGCCCCTTTCCCTTAAAAAGTCCAGCTTCACATTCTGTGTTTTAAATTACATTTTGACACCATTTTAGATTAAAAAAGCCCCTACTGGCCTAACATTTCTAAATATTCTCACAAGGTCTTAAGTTCTAACAATACAGAAATGAATGTTTGTATTTATATGCTTACTATTACTTTTGACACATTAACGTTCAAATGATCATCCAAGGGAGTGATCTACACTGCCAGTTCAGCTGCGATGTCTTCATAAAAGGCTACCCTGAGAGCTGTTACCTCTACAATAATGTAAAACATCATCATTCAGATGTTCAGTACATCTATATTATGCAAGCTTTTTTTTAATATAAGGAGAAAGGATGAATGTGTACGCATGGATATTTAGCCTGATGTGTAGTGTTTGTATTTACAAGACAAAATGTTCCAACAGCTTTATGAGCACCCCCTTTTTCCTTTCACTATTAACCTATTGTTTTACAGGAGATATTAGATAACATAGTCCAACCAAGTTTTATATATATATATATATATATATTTTGTACAGTCCAGCTGATACATTTGCACAGGAGTATCCTGATTTTTTTTTTCCCCACTTGGAAACTAACATGCGGTGATAAAACCATGCCAGAGAACAACTACCCGACAGATGTAGGCTACTTTCGCTGACCGCTTTCCATCCGCACTGAGCTGAAGTTGATGGTTGCCTGCAGCCATGGCATCGCTCTGTCGGATGCTGATGTTGCCAAAGCGCCGAGCGCCGACGCGTCTCCTTTAAGGAGATGTATGCATCAGCTGTGGCCACTGCAAATAAATTGCGCGTACAATAAATAAACACAGCAGATGATGCTTTTTTTTTTTTTTTTTTTTTTTTTTCAATCTTACATTCCCGTGTGTTGGACTCGTTTCAAAACGACGCTGTTGTTGCGATTAATGACTGTTTGACATTCAGTTCGCTCTGTATCTTAAGCACACATTCTATCCATCACATTAAAAAGACATTGCACGGATTGTATAAGGAGGATAACTCACGCGCTCCCGTTGATCGATCCTTAAATGCCATCGCTCGGGAGTGTGGGAGGCGGGTGAAGAGCACCCCAAATAAAGCGCTCGGTTTCACGGTGTCTCCGGTGCTCGGTAATAGCCTGCTGGTCGCTGCTCCGGTCCTCCTCCTGTGCTCCTGTGGCAGGGACAAGCACGCCTCCTGTAGCTGCTACTCTGCAGAAATGAGCATCACATCGCACACCGTGAAGCCCCACTAGTGTAGGATGATGATGTCGCGGGAATAAGAGCGTCAGTCTCTTCTTTTAACGAGAACATCTATGTCTCCTGCATGCTTGAGTCACCCCGCATTTTAGAGGGAGAGCCAAGGCAACGGATCTCTCAGCAACCTGCAGAAAAGACTCATGTATCTAATATTCTGATTTCGATATTTGTCCCCTTAGGAATTCAGATTATGGCCAACCTCAGAAAAACAGAGTCCTCAACAGGAGAGGCACAAACAGTTCAACAGCTTACATTTAGAGCCACATGGCTCCACCAATGGCCATATCCTCTATACATGAACACTCTTCACACCTTCTGTTTTTCAGACTGTGAAGAAACAGCGTCTTTATGTGGCGAGAATTGGCAAACTACATATGGTGTCAGGGAGGTCCGTGTACTTGGCGGCCAACGGATTTTCGTTTTGAAAGGAAAAAAACAAAAACGAAAAACGGCCAGTTTCCCAATTACCATTAGTAAATAGGAAAACAAAAAACGGAAAACAACCCATTATTCGTTTTTTGTTTTGATATTAAAAAACGGAAAACGAAAAACAATCTCGTTATCCGATTGTCTTTGATGTATTTGTAGATGGAACTCGGAAATTAAAATGTGTGTATAAATCTTATTCCTTTGTCAGTACCCGATCTGTACCGCCTGTAAAATCCGTTCTGTGCACTGCCTGATCAGTTCTACGCTTGCGCGAACACCGGCAAACTTCACAGCTCTATGCACGCATTGGCGTAAGGATGTTTGGACATTCCCGGTTACCGGAAGAAAACATTAGACAGTGACAGTAGACCGTTATGATGGCAGAGATGAAGTTTACAAGGTGTTTGCTGGAGTTGCCTAAAGTATCTGTTAATGATATATGGAGGGTCGTCCGGCCATCCAGTACAACACCATGTAGCAAATTAAATAAAGGCTTCAAATTTTACGTTTCATCATTTCTTTGCAACTTTGAAGGTAATTTGCTAACGCTAGCTAGCCTGAGCTAGAAGCCTTGCTTTGGTGTTTTAAGTCATGACTCCGTCCTGCTTCAGGTTAACCATGCTTTTAATAAAGTTTAAGCATGTGTATACCTCTCACTTTATGTGTTTGTACTTTTATGAAAGTATCAGGTAAAACAGGGCTACAAATGAGATCTCTGTGAGAGACCAGCTAACTCCTAGCAAACTATTATGTAGCTCAATGCTGGACATTTCACCCCTAATTCCGGTCACTTTACTGTATTTGTATTTGTTTAGTATTTGGTTTAGAAGCCTTTATTGGTGATTTTTACGGTACAAAGTCCTGCTACATACGTACATAGCTAGCTATATGCTCCGCTATGTCGCGTTAGCATGCAGCTACAATAGTTAGCTATGAGTATGCTAACGTTAGATTGTAGTGGAACGAAGCAGCACTTTCTAACGTCAAAAATCACAGATAAAGGCTTCTGAACCAAACACTACACAATCGGACATGTTTCAGCAGGAATGTGACCCGGAATTGGGGAGAATTTAACAACATTGCCAGCTAAAATGACCGTTAGCATGTAGCTACTATAGTGTTTACTGCCGTTATCATGTAGCTACTATAGTGGTATACAGCAGTGGTGGCTGGGAGAGCTGTCATCCCATCTTCAAAAGGACACTTATGTACGTTTACACTTCATCGCATTAATAATAGACAGTCTATGGTTATTAGTCAAGACGAAGTTTAAAGGTAAAAACATTAACGTAAACAACACAACAACGATGTCGCTACACGGTTTTGGATCAGTGACAAGTTTCGAATGTTTGTAGCTATGACTATTGTATAATAAATCCATCCATCCATCTTCTTCCGCTTATCCGGTAGAGGGTCACGGGGGTAGCAGCTCCAGCAGGGGACCCCAAACTTCCCTTTCCCGAGCCACATTAACCAGCTCCAACTGGGGGATCCCGAGGCGTTCCCAGGCCAGGTTGGAGATATAATCCCTCCACCTAGTCCTGGGTCTTCCCCGAGGCCTCCTCCCAGCTGGACGTGCCTGGAACACCTCCCTAGGGAGGCGCCCAGGGGGCATCCTTACCAGATGCCCGAACCACCTCAACTGGCTCCTTTCGACGCGAAGGAGCAGCGGCTCTACTCCGAGCTCCTCACGGATGACTGAGCTTCTCACCCTATCTCTAAGGGAGACGCTAGTCACCCTCCTGAGGAAACCCATTTCGGCCGCTTGTACCCTGGATCTCGTTCTTTCGGTCATGACCCAGCCTTCATGACCATAGGTGAGGGTAGGAACGAAAACTGACCGGTAGATTGAGAGCTTTGCCTTCTGGCTCAGCTCTCTTTTCGTCACAACGGTGCGATAAATTGAGTGTAATACCGCACCCGCTGCGCCGATTCTCCGACCAATCTCCCGCTCCATTGTCCCCTCTCTCGCGAACAATACCCCAAGGTACTTGAACTCCTTCACTTGGGGTAAAGACTCATTCCCTACCTGGAGAAGGCACTCCATCGGTTTCCTGCTGAGAACCATGGCCTCAGATTTAGAGGTGCTGATCCTCATCCCAGCCGCTTCACACTCGGCTGCGAACCAATCCAGTGAGTGCTGAAGGTCACAGGCCGACGATGCCATCAGGACCACATTATCCGCAAAAAGCAGCGATGAGATCCCCAGCTCACCAAACTGCAACCCCTCTCCACCCCGACTACGCCTCGATATCCTGTCCATAAATACTACAAACAGGATTGGTGACAAATTGGCGGAGGCCAACTCTCACCTGAAACGAGTCCGACTTACTGCCGAGAACCCGGACACAGCTCTTGCTTTGGCCGTACAGAGATTGGATGGCCCTGAGAAGGGACCCCCTCACCCCATACTCCTGCAGCACCTCCCACAGTATCTCCCGGGGGACCCGGTCATACGCCTTCTCCAGATCCACAAAGCACATGTAGACCGGTTGGGCATACTCCCAGGCTCCCTCCAGGATCCTTGCGAGAGTAAAGATCTGGTCCGTTGTTCCACGACCAGGACGGAATCCGCATTGTTCCTCTTCAACCTGAGGTTCGACTATCGACCGAACCCTCCTTTCCAGCACCTTGGAGTAGACTTTACCGGGAAGGCTGAGAAGTGTGATACCCCTGTAATTGGCACACACCCTCTGGTCCCCCTTTTTGAAAAGGGGAACCACCACCCCGGTCTGCCACTCCTTAGGCACCGTCCCCGACTTCCACGCAATGTTGAAGAGGCGTGTCAACCAAGACAACCCCTCCACACCCAGAGCTTTAAGCATTTCTGGACGGATCTCATCAATCCCTGGGGCTTTGCCACTGTGGAGTTGTTTAACTACCTCAGCAACTTCCACCAGGGAAATTGACGACAATCCCCCATCATCCTCCAGCTCTGCCTCTACCATAGAGGGCGTATTAGTCGGATGTAGGAGTTCCTCAAAGTGCTCCTTCCACCGCCCTATTACCTCCTCAGTTGAGGTCAACAGCGTCCCATCCTTACTGTACACAGCTTGGATGGTTCCCCGCTTCCCCCTCCTGAGGTGGCGAACAGTTTTCCAGAAGCACCTTGGTGCCGACCGAAAGTCCTTCTCCATGTCTTCTCCGAACTTCTCCCACACCCGCTGCTTTGCCTCTTTCACGGCAGAGGCTGCAGCCCTTCGGGCCCTTCGGTACCTTGCAACTGCCTCCGGAGTCCTCTGGGATAACATATCCCGGAAAGACTCCTTCTTCAGTCGGACGGCTTCCCTGACCACCGGTGTCCACCACGGTGTTCGTGGGTTACCGCCCCTTGAGGCACCTAAGACCCTAAGACCACAGCTCCCCGCCGCAGCTTCAGCAATGGAAACTTTGAACATTGTCCACTCGGGTTCAATGCCCCCAGCCTCCACAGGGATGCACGAAAAGCTACACCGGAGGTGTGAGTTGAAAGTCTGTCGGACAGGGGCCTCCTCCAGACGTTCCCAATTTACCCGCACTACCCGTTTGGGCTTACCAGGTCTGTCCAGAGTCTTCCCACACCCTCTGACCCAACTCACCACCAGATGGTGATCAGTTGACAGCTCTGCCCCTCTCTTCACCCGAGTGTCCAAAACATACGGCCTCAGATCAGATGAAACGATTATAAAATCGATCATTGACCTTTGGCCTAGGGTGCTCTGGTACCAAGTACACTTATGAGCATCCCTATGTTCGAACATGGTGTTCGTTATAGACAATCCATGACTAGCACAGAAGTCCAACAACAAACAACCACTCTGATTTAGATCAGGGAGGCCGTTCCTCCCAATCACGCCTCTCCATGTGTCTCCTTCATTTCCCACGTGCGCGTTGAAGTCCCCCAGCAGAACTATGGAGTCCCCCACTGGAGCCCCATACAGGACTCCATTGAAGGTCTCCAAGAAGGCCGAATACTCCGAGCTCTTGTTTGGTGCATACGCACAAACAACAGTCAGAGTTTTCCCCCCCACAACCAGCAGGCGTAGGGAGGCGACCCTCTCGTCCACCGGGGTAAACTCCAACGTAGCGGCGCTCAGCCGGGGGCTTGTGAGTATCCCCACACCCGCCCAGCGCCTCACACCCTGGGCAACTCCGGAGAAGAAAAGAGTCCAACCCTTATCCAGGAGTATGGTTCCAGAACCGAGACTGTGCGTAGAGGTAAGCCCCACCAGATCCAACTGGTAGCGCTCCACCTCCCGCACAAGTTCCGGCTCCTTCCCCCACAGAGAGGTGACGTTCCACGTCCCCAGAGCCAGCGTCTGCTGCCCGGGTCTGGTCCGTCGAGGCCCCTGACCTTCACTGCCACCCATGTGGCAGCGAACCCGACCTCAGCGGTTCCTCCCACAGGTGGTGGGCCCATGGGTTGGAGAGAGAGGTGCCACGTAGCTTTTTCGGGCTGTGCCCGGCCGGGCTCCGTGGCAAACCCGGCCACCAGGCGCTCGCTGACGGGCCCTCCATCTGGGCCTGGCTCCAGACGGGGGCCCCGGGCTTCCTCCGGGCAGGGTCACTCCATCTCTACCTCGTAGATCTTTATTATACAACAAAAAAACCCTATTGTATAATAAAGATTTAATAAAAAAAGATTTAATAAAAAAGTTGTAATGTTTGGTCGTAAAGTGTTAAAGTGTTCTCTTAATACATCCATGGTTGACACATGGTACAAACATAGACTGTAAATCGCACATGGACATTGTTAGTTAATTATGCGCATGCACAGAACGGATCTTACAGGCGGTACTGGCCAATAAATGCTATTGAAGGGCGGGTCTTGGCGTGGCGGGAGTAACTTCCGGGTCACGAAAAAATACCAATGCAAAATTAAGGAATACGACTTATACACACGTATTTTAATTTCCGAGTTCCATCTACAAATACATCAAAGACAATCGGATAACGAGATTGTTTTTCGTTTTCTAATATCAAAACAAAAAATGAATAATGGGTTGTTTTCCGTTTTTTGTTTTCCTATTTACTAATGGTAATTGGGAAACTGGCCGTTTTTCGTTTTTGTTTTTTTCCTTTCAAAACGAAAATCCGTTGGCCACCAAGTACACGGACCCAGGGACTGGAGAGACCATTTAAAATGGTCTATATTTGACCCTAATTTTGGTCAATGCCCCATTTTTGTGGTGCACATAACCTCCGGTGCCAAGAATGAGATATGATTGTTTTGTTGATGTCTCTTTAGTTAATTTTGTTTTGATGATCACAAATCATTGTCTCTCATCCTTACTTTGTTACTTTGTCAGAAAAAAAAAATGTGTTTTTGCATAAATATCTTTATTTCTGAAGTGAACATTGAAAATGATCTTGCACATATACTAAGTTGTCCCAGCTGGGTGTTTTATTATTGTATCTTTTAAATTGTATTTGGTATCTTATAATTAGATGGCTTGTACTTAGTGACCACAAACAATTGTTTTCATTTTTTCTTTTTCTTTTTGTAATATTCAAATATGTTTAATTTATACTCCAAATTATTTCTCAAAGACTTGAAATCCTTTACAGCCACTCTTATTGTCTACACTAGACATCTTCCTACATTAACATGAATAATTCCACTGTTAATTTCAGTGTAACCTATGGAAGATTCTCTTAACCATTTATACAGTACGTGGCAAAAAATATGTGAATGTGGTATTATATGTTATATGTGGTATTGTATAAAGTATTTGCACACCCATATGTGATTGTTCAACATGTCATTTCAAAACCATGGACATTAATCTGCTGCTGTAACAAGATCCACCCTATGGGAAGTCTTTCCATCAGATGTTGAACCTGCTGCAAACATTTTCTCCCATTTATTTATTAACAAGAGCATTATTGAGGTCCAACACTGATGTTGGGTGATCAGTTCTGGCTCTCAGTCTGTGTTCAAGTTCATCCCAAAGGGTGTCTGTGCAGGCCAGTCAAGTTCTTCCACACCAAACTGGGAAAACATACAGTATTTTTTTAAGGAGCTGGCTTTGTGCACAGGGAGGAAGAAAGGGGTAAACACAAACTGTTGCCACAAATTGGAGATTTCCCTTCAGTGCCCAAACATGACAAACAGCCCCAGACCAAAAGTGCACGAAAGTGTGTATGCAGGGGTGTCTACATACGTTTGGCCATATAGTGTAGGTAATTATTTACTTAACGTTGTGTCCCCACAGAGCAATTACATTGGATAAATAAATACATACAGTGTACAAGTACTCTGGCAGTTTACATACAGTCCACTGCAGTCAGGACACATTATGTGTCATCATACTGCACTACCCCATATAATATGACCTTTATTTTCTCTGCTTGGATGGCAGAAACTATTATTTTAACCAATATGGACTATACCAGAGCCTAATGGAAAAAGGGGATATTTTGGGTGCAGAATATGAGCTTGGTCAGAGTCACTTTTACCAGCATGTTATAAAACATCCTACTCATGCAAGGTGTTGCTCAACTCCTGTGATCTTCCAGACTGTCTGCTTCAAAGTATTTAGGCTTTTAGCTGCACAGGAAGGTCACCAACCCGGGTCAAAATACTAAAACTTATGATCCTCTTCAGGAATGTGAAGCTCCATAAACACTGTCTTGGTAAGAAGTCTTTGTTGAGATCAGGAACAACATATCTCAATGTACACTCCAAGTTTCCTTTAAGGACAGACGTGAATTCATGATGAATAACTGCGGGCTTTTACCTTTGGACCTTTGGGAGATGGTTGATCTTATTACACCATTTCACTACTCTTCCTTTATACTGATATTGTGCTATTCTTGTGCATTAAGCCCAAGATAGCTGCATCATCTGAGAATTTGATGACACAATTACCAGCTTCTGCGGCCGTGTACGTTACTCCATACAGGACAGGAGAGCAAAACACCGACAACAGACTCCTCTAGATCATGTGCAGGATGTGGATTTATTTTTGAAGAGAAGAGAAGAGACCATGCATAGAGTTCAGTTATAAATATATTTGCTGTGGGAGTAGTAATAATAGAAGTAGTAACATATCTAAGTATTTTGTTTCATATTGCATTATATAACTCATGTCACTACTATGGTCTCAGGCCAGGATAGGCTACTAGCACTGCATTATGCTTTTATATTATGACATTATATGCCATTTCTCTTCAATTTGTATTATATACTTCATAGTATTGTATTACTACTGTCTACTGCACATATATAATATATGACATGATTTCTTTTTTTATTTTATATTATTATGTATGTAGTACTGTAAATCTATGACACTTCATAGCTGCCGGAGTTGCACTATTAGACTTCTTTTGCACATATTTTTTCACATTTTACTGATTTAGTCTAAAGTATTGTGATGTATATATAATATATAGCTTTTTAATGGCACCTCTCTGTCTCTTTAATCTCTTATTTTAGTTCATTTGAGTCTTTTATGTGTGTTCTTACCTCTTAGCCTGTCTCTGTGCTGCTGGAAACGGAGATCAATGAAGTCTTATTTTATAACAACGTGCTGACTAATACAATGAACTGATATGCATAAATGCACCCAGGCACCATGCACTTTGATGTTTTATGTATGTAAGTTTATGCGCAATAGGTTATATCAAGGTTCAAACACTATTTCTATTGATCAGTAAAGTGATTGTTCAGCTAGGAGACTAAAAAAAGCATAAACAGTTCAATATTATTGATGGAACTGGGCTGTTTGTGGATGTAAGTGTAACTAAATACCAATGCTTTTGTAAATGAATGTTACATTCAAGACTTTTTATCTATTTTAAAATGTTGTTTTCCTGGAGTTTGTGCTGTTAATTCTTGGATTTGGATTGCATAGTAATCTCAGTGGTCATATAAAGTTATGAGGTTTTCTCCATTAAAAGTATGCTGTATACTCCAGATACAGATATTCCAGATACAGATATTTTTTTTAAAAAATAGAACACTTTTAGGAAATACTTCCTGGCAGGGCATCAAGCTGTGGAAGTGCTCTTCTGAGGATATGCCCTTGTGAAATTAATTGTTTCTTTTCTCCTTAGACATATAACAGCAGTAAACAGATGAGATGAGCACAAGAAACAAAGCTTCCAGATCAAAATTTGATTCAAAGAAATGTTCCTGGTTGAATTTGACAGGCCAGAGAGTCCTGAATCTGAACCTTTCAGACTCTGAGCCTCTGATTACAGGGATAACATTGGGATTTCCTTCAGTGGCAGAGCACACAACCATCACCCTGGAGACATACATCCTCAAATAAATCACATACTTGTGGATGTTCCTTATATAACATACCCTACATATTTTTATGATGTGATGAATTTACTGGTCCATACATTTTCTTCACTGCAGCTTATTCATTATTTCTCAGGGGACTGAAACCAATCCAGCACACATGTGGGCAGAAGAGAAATATTTTTGAAACATCGCTCTTGAGCCTAAGTGCAACCAAATTATGTCTACTGTAAAAGAAATTTTGCCCAGAAACAAGAACCAGCCCATCAGTAAATGATTAATAATTACAATGCTACGTATAACACTACAGGTGAAAGTGACTGGTATAGATTTAAGAAAATAAAAAATAAATTGTATTTAAATGTCAACATTTCACTTGATGTTTAGGTGCAGTGTTCTACAGTGCAATGATACATTTGTAGGAGTATCTTAAATTCAAATATATATATATATATATATATCAGTGTAAGTGTAAGTTATATTTAGAATATTTTCATCGCTTTACCTTGCTGTCAGACAGCCCTTTACGCTGGGAACTGAAGGTGTTATCTCTCTTCAAAGACGCCAGACTCCTTTGACAAAAACAGTAACTTTACCTCACAGAACACTGGAGTTGCTGGTCTGCTGCTGCCTCGATCAATTAGTTTGTGTGCTAGTTTTGTTTTTTCCTAACCCTTTCTAAACCCAAACGTCACACAATAACACTAACTAACTAATCGAGGCAGCGATTGACCAGAAACTCCCTTGTTTCAGTGAGGTAAAATTGCTGTTTATTTCAAAGGAGTCTGGTGGCTTTGAGGAGAGCTTAGATAAGAGCTTTAGTTCCCTGTCGGAAAAGGACAGCAAGGTAAAGCGGTGAAAATATTCTAAATATAGCGAACACTGAAACTACTTTTGTAGGTGTCTAGAACACGTTTAGCTGCTGCCCCCGTTCACAGCAGGACATTGGTTAGCTTCTGTGTCAGTACTCCTGTCTGCTTCTCCAAACTGGGGGCGCGGTGACTGCCATCTACTGTAGCTAATACATTGACTATGGAGAAGTAGCTCATACATCCCCACTTCAAAATATCCAAACTGTCCCTCTAACATCTCTGACAATCAGTGGACAGTCAGTCTGACAGAGAGACAATGAGTTGAACACGTATTAATCGCAACACAAAGCTACAAGTTAAAAGTAGAGATTTTAGACATGTACAGTTCCTAATAGCTTTTTGAATAATCTGCAACTGACACGCGTAACTAGATGTACAGATAAAGGTATTTAAAGCAAAAGAGCCAAGTGTTCTTTCAGATGTTCTTTCACCTTTTGATTCAATATTCATCCTGATGTCAAATCCTTCACATCACTTTGTCCCGCTCCACCACTCTCCTGTGAAATTCTGACTCTCTCTGTGCAACACTGTCTCCTAGAAATTTAGTTTTTTAAGAATTACGGATGGTGGGCGTACAAAGCGCAGGACGTTGACACCAGAGAGCTGGATTCGCGTCATGAGTCCTGTGTGTTGTTGGGTTTTTGAATAAGCTTAGGTAACAATCATGATTTTGCTTAAATGTTAATAAAGTGAACATGCCCTGTGTGCTGTTACAAGTCAGCGTTGACTTTTATTAACATTTAACCAAGACGACCATCCTTACCAGACATTAACCAAGTGTTTTGAGTGCCTAAACATAACCTTAAAACTGTTTAATTATGCTTTAGTTGGCACGAGTGGATACTGTATAGAAAAGAAATTAAATTAGTTGTCAGTGATTGTTTTGCAGGAATGATCAGGATCATGTTGACAGCGGTGGAAAGTAACTAGTAAGTAAGTACACAGCTGTTGCCATTACGCCTTATTTATGTTTTTTTTGCCTTCATAAACAAGTAATTTGACTAATATCTCTATGACTGTATGCCTGGTTAACAGGTAGAATTCATTAGCAGCAATCAAATCACTTTTTGTGTTTGTTTTATTTTTCTGACAAGAGAAACAGAAGAGTAAAATGTGTAACTAAATCTTGAGATTGGCTTCATTCAACCAGAGAGCAGGAAGAGACAGAACGGAGGTTTAAACAGCTGAGATTCTTTCATTCAACCCTTTATTTATACTCAAGAGATCATTGAGGGGAGACCCTCATTCACAACGGCAATGAGTCAAATTACAAAAACAACTAACAACACAGAAATGAAGCGACACCATCATAAGAAAATAGAAAATCAATAAAACTCTCTGAATTGGAAAGATTTTCAAGATTTGATAAATAAATTAGGAACAGGAGGATGCAAAAGAAAGTACAGTTTTGTGAAGCAATCACAAGTAGAAGTTTGCAGGTTTATAACCAGATTTCTAAACTGTCCAAAAGACACAAGTGAGTTGATTTTCAGGAAGTGTTGTAATACTGTTCAGTAAAGAGCTGCCAAGATATTGGCTGTGATGCGCCATGTTGTTGTCTGCCAACGAACAGAGTATGAAGAAGAAAAGATTTAGACATTTTCCTATTGTATTAGCATTTCAGTATGAGGTCTTAATAAGAAAGTGACCTCGTGGCCTACAGAAGCTCCATCTGATTCAGTAGGCTAGGCAGGGAATACATCATGAAAAAATCTAAAACATTTGTTGAAACATAGTTCAAGTTTTTTTTTTTTCTTTCATTTAAACTTTTTCATTGTTGGCTGTCAGCGGCTTCTTTTAAAATGATAATAATTGCTTTTTAAAAGTTCAATTCATATGCTTGATTAGTGGAACGTCTTCTCTAATCTGCATTCATATAGCGCTGCCATTGTCAGTTGTTTCATGAAAAGGAACTAAACACACTGTGAATGTCTAATGATTGCACTGGCCAGACAAATTGTGAAAATGCAATGGGCTTGATTAATTATTACATGTTTTGGGTCTTTTGGAAGCAGACTGTAAGCAGGACCGTGTAATGAGTGAGAATAGAGTTCAGTAAGAAGATTTGATTTCCACTTTAATCAGGGGGATTCTTTTGTTCTCTCTCTCTCCACCGGTACATATTCCATACTGTATGTACGGGGATGATCCCCCTGAGTTCAGGTACGTGGAAGAATCACTGATAGTTTGATCGGAACCGTCTCTGAGCGGCCTACAGCTGGATAGATAGTCCCTTCACTCAGAGAACCAAGGTTACAACATAACCGAGTGTTATGATGAAGTCACACTCTGTAAACTGAATATTCTAGGAACCACTTCTGCCTAATGGGCCATCAACAGCTCCCCCTGGCCCACAGCGAGAGGAAATTTCCACTGGAGTTGTTGTCCAGTTACACACTCTTCAATCAATACAACACTGACAGAATGCCCAAACAGTTAGGCCTGATATACCAGCTGTTTGTTGACAGTGGGGAATAGGAGTGGACTATACTGGCAGGAATGCATGCTGATGGAGAGCGGAAAAGTACTGGGTGCAGCCAACAACTACCCCCTCTTCCCCCCAACCCTTCACCTGTTAAGCACTCTTCACTAGATGTGTCTGTTTTAAACCCCAGCAGCCTGCAGTTTCAGGCATCAACAGAATAAAATTAAACTTATAGAATGAAAAGAGTTCTAATCTGTTGTGGATTCATAAAAAATGTGCTGCTACTCTTTATTGGCGACTGAAAGGCCACAATTAAAGCCATAATGACGAGGAAAACTATCCAGTGGTTGTAGCAAAATGTACTTAAAAGTATCAAAAGTGAAATTATGCATCATTATGCAACCCTGAAACAACCCCTGGTATTTAGGGATGTACTGATTAGACATTTGCTCTCCCAATGCCAATTCCGATAACAAAAAAGAAAGAAAAAAGAAAAAGAAATACTCAGCAGATATCCGATAGCCGGACCTTGCTGTGGTGCAAAGACCTGAATCAGTGAGATGCCCAATGTTACTTAATGAATGTTACTGATAATGGAAACACTAACTTTTCTAAAGATGCTGATAAAGAAACTGTATTTAAAGTGGATCAGTCATCTCTGGCTGATACCTGATCTGCTTAATAAGGGCAGTATCAGCGCCGACACCACTCTGGCAGATTACTTCTAGTCACTGATGCATTAATGTGTAAATAGCACTTTTAATGTTGTTGTAGGTCGAGGTGGAACTAACTTTAACTTCTTGGTATAGTTTCATCTAAAACAATGCATCATATTTTGAGCTCTCATATGTTTTAAAGTCTTAATTTGCAAAGTAACTTGTATCTGTCCAATATTTCCCTCTAAAAATGTAGAGGAGTGGAAGTGTCAAGTAGCATTAAATGGAAATACTCAAGTACCTCAAAATTGTACATAAGTACTTTGCTTGAGAAATACTTGAGCTACTAACTGAGCGACTGATCAAGCAAAGAAGAGAATAATAACGTGGAATACAATCAGGAAAAGAGAGTTACCAAAACCTGAATCAACATAATTAAGTCCTAGAAAAAGACTAAACAGGTCTGACCGCACTGCTCAATACCCATTAGACATCTGGGAATTGCAGTGCATGCACCTTAGCATTGTGTCACACAAATAAATAGCCAAGACATTTTACAGTTGACCACTTTAAAGCTTAGAAAATGCCCTTTCAAATCAAATCAAATGGAGTATCATCAAATTTGATGGGAGTACAAACTTTGGAGAAATTGGACTCCACATATATTAGGGTGGTAAATAAGGATGATTAGAAACAATCACAAAACCTACTTTCACATGCGTGTGGAGTAAACTGCAGTGAGAAAGAAAGCCTTCTAGGCCACGTCCACATGTACTAAAACAATCTTTTTCCCCCCCGTCTTCCCTAGCATCATTTCAAGAATATTTGCGTCCAAACGGATCCATTTGTAAATGACTCAACACGCTACTTCATATTCCAGGCCTATAGGTGGCGCTGTTTCTGCTACAGAAATTCAATTGGTTGAAGAAATTGCGCTGTATACAAACAGACAGTAGAAGAAGAAACCAAACACAATCGATACGCAAATATGTGGCTTCGCCGTCCAAACAAAGACACAAGGGCGGCGTTTTCGAATTTTTTTCACCCTGGGACCAGGTTTAAAAAAAGTGCGTCTTCAGGCAGTGCGTTTACAGAATTCGTTCGGACAATCGGCCAAAACGATGCAAAACATGTGCGTTTACACCAAAAAGCGTTTCCGTGTGGATAGGCCCTAAGCAAATATGAAATGAACTGGCCTAAATAAAGGCCATGTCTTTACTTTACTGCTCTCAATTTCTTGTGACCAAACACAAATACATCTCCAACCCAGGTAATAAATCTACTGCTGACCAAAGCCTGTTCTTTCCCAGCAGGAGCTCCTTCAGTTGATTGACACATTTTTTACCCCCTGTACTCTCTTTCAGAGGACACATCTGCCTGAAGGACGACATATTTTGCTGTGACTGGCAGATTTTAAAGTGTTGCGTGACAAGTGACACGTTCTGTTGCAGACTCAAAGGTATTTAAATCCAGACTGTACTGCAAGCAAAACAATAAAAAAACACCTGGATATAAAAGATGCTGATATCTTGTATCACAGGTGTCCTGCTCAAAATACTTTGAGCTGGAAGATTAAGAGCACGGTTGTAGCTGATATAGTACAACACAAAGCCAAGCAGCTGACATTTGAAAACAATATGACTAATACTTGTTTGGATATTGTCTAGCAGGGATCAGCATATTATCTGCTGTGAGCTGGTAAAGCTGAAATGAGCCGTGATATTTTGTGGGGGCAGATCATTCTGCAATATTAAATTCAGGTTTTTATCGCCCTTCGTGCAAAGTACAAAAGGTATAAACTAATGTTTTGATGAAGAGGCACGACAGACTGGCTTTATAAGGACAATCCCAACTGTACTGACACAGCTGCTGCTTATGTAATGGAAGATTTGACCAGGACACTGTGTTCCCTGACTAAGGAATTTCTAATCAAAACATAGGTGGCAAGCTTCCAGTGGATCATTCACAGACGGTGAACTTCTGCCCATTAACAATTTTAGACCTTTTTACGGGGGCTTGAAATACATAATATTTTAATTATTATAATATTATAATAATAAAAAACAATATTTTTAGTTTTTTTTAAATCAATTTTAGTGCTTAAAGTTTTGTTCAAGTTAAGTTCAAAGTTTGCGAACTTGTTAGTGACAGAGGACAAACAATTACAGGTTCAAAGGGCTTGAAAAAGGTTAAATATCCTGTGTCGCTGTCGGCGATGCTATGCACCTGTAACCATAGACATATAGAAAATGGACCAACAGATCCCGTTGCTCTGGACGGAAACCAGTGAAGGATATTAGAAGTACTTTTCCGGTGAGCGCTGAGCGTTACTGAGCAGTCTCCAACTGAGAGAGACGACGTAAATGTGACGTGAGCAACCTGTCTGAAAGTTGTAAGTCTTCTGGTAGCTGTGCCAAGAGAAATCTCAATCATTCCCAATCTTGCAGAGATGGAGAGCGTAGGTATATGTAAGGAGATAACATAGGCACATGCTAATTATTGCTAACTAAAATGCTAGTTAACATTAGTAATTAAACTTAAACAGCTAATGTGAGTCGAAACTGCTTGCGAGCTTCTCCTGTACTATGCGGTAATTCCTCTACTATGCGACAGTAAGTCGCGTGGTTATGACACAATCGTTAGCCTATTTTTACAAAAACGTCTGCTACGGAGCCATAACGTGAGATACAAGGTAATGGAGCCTTTTATACATTGTCGTGTTTCTTAAGAAATAAACAATGGACAAATAGAGTCTTTAAACGCTTCAGATGTAAAGTTATTCGCTGTCAAAGTGGCGCCAAAATGAATGGCAGTCAATGGGATGCTAATGGGACGTAGTTTTGGCTAATCAGAGGAGGTTGTGCCAGACTCCCGTCTTTGGCTGAGTCTCTATCTGATCTGTCAGAGGGAGAGCAGGAGACGGTTGTGAAGTTTAACGTTGGTAGTTGCCAGAGAAGAAGTTGGTTATTTCATGGTGCAGATTAGAACCCAAATTTAAACGTAAGCAACTAAAATTGCTGAATGTTAGAACATTGTGTCAAATTGGGTCGTTATTACTGTGACTTATAAAGTGTCAGGTTTAGTGTTAATAGTGTCAAAAAACATTAGCTGACGTTGTTGTTCAGTGGCTAGCTCCGAGATTATCAGCTAATGAAATGACTTAGCAGGGGGGGGTGGTTAACACTTTTGCAAGGCACTGCATCTGTGTCACATTCTCATAAGGGGCTGAGCCCCCCTAAAGTCTGATCCTAGAATCACCCCTGCTTCTGCCCTTCAGGAGGAGGAAGTTAATAAGGAGCAGAGGGCATCTGACTGTGTTATCATCCCGATATGGATGAAGGTGGATGGAATTCCCTTCAGTTTATGAGCAACTTCAAACTGCATGGCCTCCCCCAAGAATAAGCCCATCGGCAATTTATTGAATTGAATAAAAATCAACATGAAAACAGATCTACAGAAAGCCTTTTAGTACAAAAACTCTCCTTGAGCAGCTGCAGCAGCTCTTTTGTTTGACTGATAGCAAATTGGCCTCTTGTATGTCTATTTTAAAACAAGTAAAACCGTTAATGTTCACTAATTCAGCCAAACTGAGCCTGCTCACTACCACTTAAAACCTGCTCATAAGCATGTCAGATATAGTCAAAAGTATTCATACTTTTACTCTGGGACTGTTTTTACGGTACGGACCTGGCCGTTTAATTCCAATGAAAATAAATCGTAATGATACAGAATACAATGACATTTAAGACAATAAAGTGCATCCAACTTTGCTCTGTGGTTCCAAAAAGAAAGAAAATCTTATCTGTTTCTCAGCATATTAAATTATGTGCAAAATGCAACAGTGTCTAGTGCCTTTTTCATGTTTGTAAGGGAAATCTCCAACTGTGTGTCAACGGTTTGTGTTAGTCCCTATCCTGTTTTAACATGACAATGCCCCATGCACAAAGCCATGCTTCAAAAAGAAATAGTTTTCCCGGTTTGGTGTAGAAAAGGTTGACTGGTCTGCACATAGCACTGACCTCAACCCCATCCAAATGTAATGTAATGTATCCTTACGAGATCAATCAAGTAGGCTTCTTCTAACACCTTTGGATGAACTGGAGCGCCGACTGTGAGCTAGATCTGATCACCAACATCATTGTTGGACCTCAATAATGCTGTTATGGCTGACTGGGAAGAAATCCCTGCAGCAGGTTCAACATGTGGTGGAAAGCCAGGTATAATAATAATTATAATTAATTCATTACAATGTTTTCACTCTGTTGTTATTACACACATTACACACAGGCCTGAAATACACACACTTGCTCAATACCTATACGTGCACTAATGGAGAGATGTCAGAGTGAGGGGGCTGCAGCTGTCAATGGACAGGCTGCCCCAAGCAGTTGGGGGTTTGGTGCCTTGCCAATAGCACCTTGGCAGTGCCCAGGAAGTGAACTGGTTCCCAAACAAACTGCCTACAGACTGAGCTACTGCCTCCCCTAAATTAGTAGGCTATTGTTGATTATAAAAAAGTTAAAACATTGGTGATGTTTTAGAACAATATACTTTTAGGTCAAAAATGTAACTTATTTAATGTAAACTGCTGTGAGACTGAGTGACACTGAAACTGAGCCGAAAATGATTGTTTCAATGCTGATTAAGCCTAATCCTCACCCCAAACCCTAGCTTCTAAAGAATTGAATAAGTCACGTCTGTTATTTAGCATAAAGGTAGAAGCTCTGGAAGACCTATTGTTTAATCAACTTTGAGAGCCATCCCCTGTTGGGCCAGACAAAGAATGAGTATTCCTGTAGTTTGGAAACAATTGACACTGTCTTGGATTAGGGACACTTTTTCCTTTGAAGACATCTGACCAATACGGAGGGATTTAATTTGAGGAACCATCCTCAGCTCCTTAGGATAAATTTGGAGACTTCACAACGGTTAAGGACTGTTTGAATGTGTCTCCCGAAGGGGAGGCATGTTTGGCAGTCCACTGCTTACAGTGTTGTACATGTATTGTCTATGATGTATTGTATTTTGTCAAGTCACATGACTGTTTTTATGTGACTCCATCAGGGAGAAACGTAGATCAGTCCACTGTCAGCTGCAGTGTAACATTTGCTTTTGTCATGTCAGTTTTCACCATGTTGTTTATTAAACCTTTTGCTTAACTTTCAATTGGAGCAAAGCCTTTCTCCTTCCTTCTCAGAAATCAAACGATCACGTTGTGTGCTTTTATATTTTCTAACACTATCAGTATATTCCTATTCCCAGGAACATTATTTTGTAACTTGGGTGTTCAGTTAATCACCTAGTTATTTATATAATAAAAGCCTCTCTTATCATACCATTCACTAGCCCCGCCCCTCAGCGCTTCCTATTGGCCAATCTGGAACGTAAATACAAAGAATCCCTCCCTCCCATTGGCTGAAGCTCGCCTCTTTTCCGCGGTCCCCTCCCCTATTTTTAATAACAGGGCTGTTGGAGACTACTAGCCTAGCTCCCGACGTTTTCGTTCACAAGACCAAGGACCCTCTACAGCAAGAATGAAGTTCGTTAGGTTTATAATGAAAAACGCCGCCTTGGCCAGTGTGCCAAAACACATCGATCATTTCTCTAAGTTTTCTCCTTCACCGCTCTCCATGAAGCAATTTCTTGATTTCGGTGAGTATTGATCCGCGTTCAGATGGGTTATTAACTAACTAACCTAGCTAACTAACACGGAGCTCTGTGGACAGGGACTGTTCGAGCTCTGTAAACCTGATCAGAAAAGTATCAGTGACAGATTATTATCTAATGCATTATTTGTCAAATGGACCACCATCCGCTCTGCAGCAGCATCTGCTCATAGTGCACAGTGTTGCATCAGATCTGTAGCAAGCTCACTGGCTGCACTGTTTGGGCCCTGTGAAGGACACATTGAATGGCTCCTGCTAACATATTACTAATAGGTTATATTTTTCTTTTAAAAAAAAAGTCTTTCAGCAGCTTGCAAATCAAGCAAATTGTCCAGAGGAATGTGTTATTAATAGGGATGGAGGTAATGGTTATTTTCATGATCTATTCATTGTTTTCACTAATTAAATAAGTCGTTTGGTCGAAATGTTAGATAATGTAAAAAAAAAAAGAAATCCCAATATTTTATTGACCAAATTGCCTTTTCCAGGTCAATCTATTGATCTACTATGATCACTTTAACTATTGATTCATTATCCTAGGAAGTATTGTTCATTAAGTCTATAAAATGTCAGGATATTGTGGAAAATGGCCAACCAACAGTCCAAAACCCAAATATGTTCAATATGATTTAAGTTGAATGAGCTTCAGCTCTGATGATTATTGTCTCTGTGCTGATTCAGGTTCCATCAACGCCTGTGAGAAGACATCTTTTGTTTTTCTGAGACAGGAGCTCCCTGTAAGACTTTCAAACATTATGAAGGAGATTAACCTGTTGCCTGACAAACTGCTCACCACCCCATCTGTGCAAACAGTGCAGAGCTGGTAAGTCCAACCAGGAAAATTGATTTATTTGTATTGTTGTGATCCAAATTGCGTAACGTGTCAACTGTGACATTATATCCCACAACAAGAGAACAAAACAAGTCTCTCAGCCTCTGTGGCTATTCATTAAAACCATGTTTGATACCAAATTTCATCCCCTGACGAGTGAGACGTGTACAGTCACAGCTGTTGGCTTGTTTATGTCCATGTAGTAGGAATGTTCACCAATTGAAATCCTTCCAACTTGCTCTGTGCAGGGTGGGGGCAGGCTCTCAGCTCTGAACCTTACCCTAGTTTCACGTCACACTCTTGTTTTCAAGAGCTGCCTGTCTTTCCTTTTGTGAGCAGTGACCTACGGCCAAAATACCCTTAGAAAGATGGAAAAACAGCCTTTTTAAAACCACAAACTTTCACTTATACAATTACTGCAGGCTCACTCGACTGTTCCTCATTTTACAACATATGTTTATGCGTGTGATTATAGATTATATAATTGAAACTTTTATTAGTTTTTAGTCTTTTAGTTTGGTTTTGATTTCACTGTAGTTTTAGGAGTGCAAGTACTTTTTATTTAATTTTTACTTTAGGAATTTTAGGAATTGACTACTTTTAATTTAGTTTTAGTTGTGAGGAAAGCCTTCATTTTTTTATAGCTGAAAAAGGCAGGATGAAAGAATGCATGACATCAAATAGGAATACGGGGTTTTATAGCAGCTGACATCCACTTTGTTGCATTGCTGCCACTTTCTGCAAGTAGTTACTGTCACAACAAGTCAAACAGAACAGGGCAAAGGTATGGTATACTGTAGCAACCACAGTGCAAGTGGAGGGAGAAAAGGAAGCTGATTTTACCTGCAATTCTATTTTGTTTTAAGTTTGTGTTGTGTGTTCATTGTAGTTTTTGTTTAGTTTTTTGTTAATGACATTATATTTTTCACAGCACGTTTTAGTCTTTAAGATTTTGTTAACTGTAATAACCCTGCTGTGAACATCTTTATGATTTTTTTTTTTGTCAGGTACATCCAGAGTTTAATGGAGATCCTTGAATTCCTAGACAAGAATCCTGATGACTACAAAGTCCTGGGAGAGTAAGTTCCTAATTTTCCTCAACAATCTCACATTTTTTCTTGAGTTTGTCACTCTAAACTGCTGGTACGTTTTCAGAAACAACACTCCCGCACTCTTTAGGCTGTGTGTTTATTTCACATACTTGGGGGGGGGGGGGCAAGGTGCAACTGCTGATAGTTTGATGCTCTTAAGATGCTTATTTCCCACACATGTCTTAATGTAGTCTGTTCTCCCAACCACTCTGTCCCTTTTGAAAGTGATATAACAGAATGAATGACATCCGGATATCTTTATGTCCTTCCCAGGTTTGTCGACGCATTGGTTACCATCAGAAACAGGCACAACGATGTAGTGCCTACTATGGCCGAGGGTATCATAGAATACAAAGAGGTCTTCCCTCAGGACCTAATGACCAACCAGAACATCCAATACTTTCTGGACCGCTTCTACATGAGCCGCATCTCTATTCGCATGCTCATCAACCAGCACAGTGAGTAACATTCACATTTCCCTGGATTGTTGGCATGCAACCAACGCAACTAGAGATATCACGTTACGTATTTTTTTGTACCTTCACACACATATGAACATGGTATGAAAAACTTCTTCAAGATTTCTGAATTAGATTACACATTAGCCTTAATTTGGTTTGATCAAATGTTTTGTATTTTCATCCCAGGCTCTGTTACATTTTAATTTTATTGACATCCAGGGGGAAAAAAATAAGTCTCTACCCTGAAATAATCCTTTGCCTCAAACTTTATTGTCAAATCAATTATGGTTTTTCATGTGGGATGTTTTTGTTCGCCTAGGGAGCAGTTTGAGTCGAGTTCACATCATAAATTTTATACATGCAACATGCGGTACAAAATGATTGGGGGAAAAATAGGGGTGTTGAAATAAGTCATTGCATTGATGCATCGCGATGCGGACAAGGATGATTCTGTATCGATTTAGTGACAGATCATAATCGATTATTGCCTACTGATTGTTGATGTTACTTATTGATTTTCCGGTCGCTTTTTTTTTTTTTTAGAGCAGATTCAATAAAAAGGGGAGTTCATATATATCTGACTGCTTGAATTTGTTGTTGAAAACCATGTGTAGCAATATATAATAATACTGAGGAAGTGATGCATCGTGATATCGATTTGAAGCGTTGACAGGATAATCGTTATCGAATCGTGAGACCAGTGAAGATTCACACCCCTAGGGTAAACGGAAGAAAAACTACTGCATTTGTTTTGTTTCTCCTTCTTCCATTAGTCAGCACTAATTTATTTTATGGCATTGATTTCAGTTTTTTTATTTATTTATTTTTTTTTATTACATCATCATAAGACAGATTGGCTGCCTCTGGATAATAACATGCTATTTAGAGTTGTTTGCTCTTGTTGCTCGTAGAGTTATCATCATCATCATCAGTCATGTGTGGAACAAAGACTGTTGATGCGTATCATGTTGTGATAGTGTAATCTTTCAAAACTACTGCTGCATGAAGGGAAAACCATTATGTTGTGTGTTAAGTGAATTTAGAGTAGCAGCTTGTACCCGTCTTACGTCAGGTTTTGGCTTATGTTTTTTTTTGCCTGCACTTTATTTAAGCATTTCTTGTGTTATAACTTCGGTATCAAAGTTCTATACTTCTGGGCACCAGCCAATGACGGACTGGCCATCTGGAATTTGGGCAATTGCCAGAAGGGCCGCCTCCCTATGGGCCACTACTGATAATATGTCTTTGGTTAATTTTGATAAGTTATTTTATGCATGCAGCCACAAATATTTTTAGACTGTACTGCGGCGAGGTGCGTGGAAAGAGTCACTCGGAAGGCAGAGTTACTAATTTCCAAGCTAGGTTATTGACAAAAATAGAGCCGGCGTGTTGCAAATGCCAGGGCCGTTTTTAGATCCCAGTCCGTCACTGGTACCAGCCATGTAGCCATCTTCTGATCCCGGACCACCCCAACCAACCACCCCTACCACCCCCGTTATACTTTCTGTTGGTGCCATTACACAGGTTACACCCAGCAGCAACCTGCTGTGAGCCCTGGCGCTAGGGGTTTGCGCAGGCAGAATTAGAGTTTCTACAGCTAACATGATCCCCAGCTCAAATTTTTGCTGAACTTATGTATGTTAATGGTCCAACATTTACAGATAACACACTGTGCTTTCTGTTCTTCCTAACTTGGTTCTTTTGTTCTCTGCAGCTCTTATTTTTGATGGTACCCTCAACCCTGTCCACCCAAACACCATTGGGAGCATTGACCCTCACTGTCAAGTCGGAGATGTAGTCCAGGGTAAATACTAAATCTGTATTATAGTACTTTTCTTTTTTGTACTGTGATCATGTGTATACAAAATATTTCCTTTTTTGTTTTGTATTGTAATCATAATTTCTGACATTATTGTCGCTTTTTTTCGGTCAGATGCCTTCAACAGTGCCAAGATGCTATGTGAACAGTACTACCTCCGCTCCCCAGATCTGATACTACAGGAGATATGCGGTAAGCTTACTTTAATTTAAGCTGGCAGTTCAAACCCAATTTTACTCTTAATGCCGACACCCCAAATGGCAAAAATCCTCGTTGTTTGTTCAGGAGATTTAAAAAGGAAACAAGTCCTGTGTGTGTACATACAGTATGAGTGTTTGAATGTAGATAGAACGTTCAGCCAGGTGGACCTGAGAGGCCTCTAATTATAGCTCTGGTAAAGGCTGAATGAGCCCGGGCTGACTGCATCAGACAATATTGACACAGACCCTTTTCTCTCTCCATCCTCTCAAACCGTAAAACCAGAGCTTCGCAGAATAATTGCCTCTGGTGGAAAACGTCCACGAGTGGTGAGGATAATGCATTTGAAATGAAGTGGAATGATTCAAGAATCTTTGTGTGTTTTTTTTGCAGTCAAGGAGAAGAAGAACTATCCAATAAGCATCGAATACGTGCCCTCTCACCTTTACCACATGCTGTTTGAGCTCTTCAAGGTGTGACACGTACTATAGTTTTGATTTATAGACTGACGGATATTACAATGGAAAGTACATTTTAAAAACTACGTTAAGATCACTTTTACTATGTCATATTATCCTTTTTGTAGAATGCCATGAGAGCCACTATTGAGACCCATGACGACAGCAACAACCTTCCACCCATTAAAGTCATGGTGTCTCTTGGAGATGAGGACATGTCAATCAAGGTGGGTAGCAAGTTACAGTACAGCTTCTTGAAAAAAAAAAAAAGGGTGTTCTTTTGGTTAATACAGAAATTGAAAGAGGGACTTTTTGGTTGCTGTCAAATCTTTACAATCTGTACAACACACAAGAAGTCTTTTTGGTGTGAACTTTGTTTTTGCATGTTCTTGCTTGTGCAAGTTTGTCCCAGGAGATTCCTCCCATAATGGTCACATCACTCACTAACAGCAGGCGGATTAGAGTTTTGGAATTGTCTGTGGGAGGGGAAAGTGTGTTTTTATGTTTGTAATCTCAGTTTAATGAAGCTTAAAAAGATAATACCCTTTCAAGTTAATCTTTTACACTGTTGTTATCGCACAAGTTCAAATCAGTGTGGTATTACATTCATTATTCAAACAGCTGTATTGAATACAAAATGTGGTATGCCTTTGCTCTCAAAACTGAGAATACCACCCATTGCTTTGTCATTGCCCTAGTCTGGTATTGCCAGACCTATCTCCAGACTATCATTGTGCCAAAATCTTTCTCTAAACCTGTTATGTGATGACTTCACCCTCAATTAATCCCATTGCAGGCCGCAAAGCTACTAAGCTCTGATAAGATTAACTACAGTACATGGGGGCCTTCATGTTGTTACCAGGACATGTTAATGCTTGTTGTGACTCAACATGCTTGTTGTGATACCTACACAGTCAATGATGTACCACACAATAAAAACTGTACTGCACATTGCTGCAGCGGCCAGTCACTTGTTGTGTTGCAGCCTTGGAGCACAGTAAGCAGCGCTCTAGTGTGGCTTTATTTTACGTTGAAAAAGCCTGGTAAAACTGCAACCCACCATTGAATCAAAATAAAACTTTCCTCTTATTGATGAAATAAGCATGTGACCCGTTTCAATTCCACCCCTCAAAGAATCGGAATCGAGAATCGATAAGAACCGGAATCAGAAGGAAGAATCGCAATTGGAATCAGAATCGTTAAAATCCAAACGATGCCCAACCCTATTCTTTTCACCCTGTGTGTTGAGCTCTCTGTTTTAGCTACAGAGTGAGACATCTCACTTCTGTTCCATCTTTGTTGGGAGTCGCACATGTGCAGTAGCTAGGTAAGGACTACTAGCCAGTCAGAAGCAGAGTATGAGGGCGTGCCCTGACAGTACCTAGGTAAGGACTACTAGCCAGTCAGAAGCAGAGTATGAGGGCGTGCCATGCTAGCAGCTAAGTGAGCATTATAACGTGTGTTCCAAAGTGACCACGTTTGTCTCTGAAGTAAAGGCTGGACTACAATAGAGCTGTTTGGAGCAGTTTGTGAACAGTGTTTTCTGTTGGAGATGGTAAGTCCCTTTGGGGGGGACTTTGGGCTTTTTCACTTTGTAAACCTATAACCTGCACAAAAAGATATATAACACAATAAAGGAAAGGGAACAAGCCAAAAAGCATAATATGAGCACTTTAAAGCTGCATTAAACAATATTTTTATATCAACAATTGATCCAATTTCTGTGTGAAAGGTGACAAATCCACAGGTTATCACCGGACTCTGCAATTCCCCTTAGCTTAGCCCATATTAATATCTTTAAGCTCATTGTTTTGCTTTTACTGCCCACAACTGTTTGTTCACTCTGAACGTACGTACGTTCCAGCAGCAGCAGGCAGCTATTTTCAGCGAAAAAAGCTTAAATAACCCCACTGTGCGCTACCCGTCGAGCGCCAAACAGCCGACAGACAAAGTTAGTGACTAGCTGGTGAACGTAGTGGAGGATTTAACAGCTAAAGACCAGTGGTAGAAGAAGTATTCAGATCCTTTACTTCAGTAAAAGTACTAATACCGCACTGTAAAAATACTCTGTTACAAGTAAAAGTCCTGCATTGAAAATGTTGCTTAAGTAAAAGTATCATCACGAAAATGTACTTGAAGTATTAAAAGTACTCAATGCAGAAAAATCCTCACATTTTACAAACTGGAAACGATCCAAACAGTTGTGTGTTTAATCGTCTTATCATTTCAGCTGGACTTGTAGGCCGTTGTATGATGCTGGGTAGTTTAATTCATAATAAAACATATTGTAGGGGCGCCCGGATAGCTCAGTTGGTAGAGCGAGTGCCCATATATAGAGGTTTACTCCTCGACGCAGTGGGCCCGGGTTCGACTCCGACCTGCGGCCCTTTGCTGCATGTCATTCCCCCCTCTCTCTCCCCTTTCATGTCTTCAGCTATCCTGTCAAAATAAAGGCCCAAAATGCCCAAAACATAATCTAAAAAAAAAAAAAAACATATTGTATAAACTGCATGTGTTTTGTGTGCAATAATCTTAATTCATAAAGTAACTAGTAACTAAAGCTGTCAGATTAATGTAGTGGAGTAAAAAGTACAATATTTCCCTCTGAAATCTAGTGGAAAGTGGCATGAAAAATAACTATAAGTACCTCAAATTTGTACTTGAGTACAGTACTTGAGTAAAAGACATTCCACCACTGCTAAAGAGACTGATATTTAGTTAGCAGAGCCCAAAACAAAGCTAATAGGAGAGCGAATATTGGTAATCTTAAAGAACAAAAAGCTATCAGTCATATTTCTTTTGATTTCAAAATACTTGCATGTTACCCTTAAATGTTGCTGTCCTAGATGGAGACAAAGGTGAGCATGCACATTCTGAAAAAATGTTTTGGAATGACTTGCGATGATGGAATGATTCACCTTGACGATATGTGGAGTAAACAAACAGTAGGCCACTTCGCTTTTACCGTTAAGTAGATGCCATGTGTTCAAGGACCTTAGTCATTCTCTCTCCTTTCCCTGATCTGTCTCACCACTCAGTATCCGCCTCTGTCTGTACAGGTGAGCGACAAGGGTGGCGGTGTCCCCTTTCGAAGGATCGAGAACCTTTTCAGTTACATGTACTCCACTGCTCCTGCTCCACACATAGGAGAGCGCACACGGCCTCCACTGGTAAGTAGAGATGCAAGCGGTCGGATGGCGGGATTTCATTTATTAACTCGATTTCACTCCTACATATATTGAAAAACAAATGAGGCATAAAGTCGTACCATATGCCATTTGGTATCATTTCTATACTGCCTACAAGTATCCACATGCTTGTAGGCAGTATAGAAATGACACCTTTTATTTAGACTCTCTATTCTATTCTATTTAAAGATTGAAATCCCGGCCTCATTATTTTTCTCAAATAATGAGTGACTTACAATCCACAAAGCAAACTTGACAACAGCCCTGTTTGTGTGCTGCTGCATGCAGTGTAACAAAGAACAAAGCCTTCTGAAACCCTTGATCCCCTCTTTCTCCCTCCATGCAGGCTGGCTTCGGCTACGGTCTGCCCATTTCTCGCCTCTACGCCAAGTACTTCCAGGGAGACCTGCAGCTCTACTCCATGGAGGGCCACGGCACAGACGCTGTCATCTACCTGAAGGTGAGCCAGCATGGCGATCATGCATGAAACTGTGACAAGACGGCAAGGGTTTGAAAGTTCGCAGCACAGAAAAAACTGCATTGTGGCATCATTCTTTTGTTTAACAGAAACACTCTGCAGACCCGTGGAGCCAGTGCAGGTATGACAAGATATTTGTAATTACATCTGTCTTCTTGACCCTCCAGGCGCTGTCCACGGACTCCATCGAGAGGTTGCCGGTGTACAACAAAACTGCTCTGAAGAACTACAAAGTGAGCCAAGAGGCCGACGACTGGTGCATACCCAGTAAAGAGCCCCTAGATCTGAGCATCTATAAGATGCCCAAGTGAAAATGTGTGCTTCAAGCCTACAGTACATACCATGAAGCCTTCAGTATTTCTGTCTTCATAGTCCCATGTCATCATCTGTCAAGGCAGATGTGGGTGCCAAACCTTTTTCTACTGAAAGGGTCATCTCCAGACTAAAGCATACAGAGTGCCCTCTTATTGTTTAGTCTGGTTTTAGCATGTTCATGTTGCTCTCAGACCCTGTTGTCCTATTTGGGTTCTCGTAGGAAAAAAAAAACAGCTACTAGCTGAGTACCTCTTACACTTCGGAGATGCAGCTCCAATGTTGCATCACGTGCAGGTGGAGACAGAGGCAGCACCCAGCATGTTATCGGTGTGGTGTTATGACAAAAAATTGTTATGGGAATATGAGTGGACCCAATGCAAAGTAACAGGAAGGTTTAAATAGTCCAGCTTAAGACCCTAAACGTGCAGTAAAGTAATTACAGCAGGCGTTTGAGGAGCGACATATGGAGGTATTCAGTTGAACAGGGAGAGACCTGTTGTTGAACAATTGGAAGAGATCCTCCTGTAGGAAATGTCACCCAAGCCTTATTGTAGCAACTTCACCCAAAGGCTCCTTTTATTGAAATGCTTGAAAGATTCTTAAATATTACTAATATTGAACCTTGTTAAAATTGTAAGTACTGTATTACAGTTGATTTTGAACAAATGTATGACTTTTAAGTTCACTCAACTTAAAAGTCATACATTTGTTGTGCTTTCTGATATTTGATTTTGATGTTTCAGCACTTAAGGTATTCACGTTGACTGGTAAGATAGTGTTATCTTAACATCAGTTCTTTTGGACCAGGCTGAATGTAATCTGCTCTCTTCTTCTGTGCATTCATTTGTATTAATGGCAGAGGCAGAGAGTATTACATAGGGACCATAGTTCTCTCTGGTATACCAGGTTTCACAGCCACCAGAAGATTCGTCATGCTTTTGTTTTGGAGGTTTGATGCTTTTAGCTGAGTTCAATAGAGGCTTGTGTTATTAAAGCCCAGAAGGCAGTGCATGCCATGTTTGAGTTCTCTACAGTCTCAGATTGGTTATTACACTGTGCCATATGAGGAAAGAGTGCCCATGACCATATGTGTTTTCTTTTGTATCACATTGATATTAACCATGCAGTAAGTTAAAGGTTATTTTTATAGCTACGCTTGTTGCGACTGAAATGTTTGTACAAAGTGTGAATACAATATAATTAATAATAATAAAGAACATCTTAAGTACAAAAGCTTCTCTTGTGTGATTTCATCCTGCGTACGGTGTGTTAGAGTAGACTACAGTTGATTAGGTGATTGATTGTTTCAGTCAGTGGAGGATCCCTGTGGGGTTCAGCTGTGTGGGACGAAAAGGGAGAAACAAAGTGGAGATATTTTACGTCAATAGCAATATCCATTTTGAACAAGGCAAAATAGACTTTCGGCACTTCTTAATGCAGTTTGCTCACCTGCTCTTATTTATTTAGGGAATTGTTGTAGTTGTTTTTAATGTAATTTTATGTGAGTCTTTCATGGGTGTATGTTTTTTATGTGGTCAGTGAGCCCCTAGTCTATATCCACGACGTTTCACTTCAGGGATTGCTCCGATGCCGCAGGAAATCCCGCCGGATTCATGTCTTTTCGCCGATGTCCGTTTCTTTCCGCTTTCTTTGTGTTGGAATGTTAAACTCCGGTGGATTTCTGAGGACTATTGTTAACTCCTCAGATCTCTGCAGGGTAAATTGAGACAGCTAGCTAGACTATCTGTCCAATCTGAGTTTACTCTCGCACGACTAAAACAACTTTTGAACGTACACGTGTTCCACCAAAAACAAGTTCCTTCCCGAGGCTATTTTTCAGCGGCTCCGTACGGAGCTTAGTGCCACCCATGACGATTGTGATTGGTTTAAAGAAATGCCAATAAACCAGAGCACATTTTTTCTCCCATCCCAGAATGCTGTGTGGACTAGCCAGACCCTCCTCAGCAGGGCTGTGGAGGAAGGTCTGTATGAAGGTAAAGCGAGACCCTAAACGAAGACAATTTTCTATCATTATGTGATAGACAATACATCTTTTTGAATCTTATGTCACCGTCACTGGATCTGTTCTGAAGCTGGTGATGAGTTCAGGAACTCTACCCTGCAGTCATCAGACCCTCAGGCTCAAAAAAAGTCTTACCACTGAAAGATTCATGTCTGTAGAAGCTCCCACCCTTCTTGTGTTACGGCACTTTTATGCCAGCAAATGACGAGCTGGATCACACTTCTAAAACTTTCCTCCTTTGGCCCACAGCCCAATAAGACAGAGGTCACCATGGAGAGACAGACAAGTCACAGTCTCGTGGTTGTTTGCGATCAGGGAAATGTGAGGCTCATGCAGCTAAATGGTGAGAGCCTCTACAGAGTTCTAATAATAGATAATAAGCTTCTGTTGGCTTTTTGTGTCTCATATGTACACTATATGGAGAGAGAGATGTTAGTATGTTAGTAATGGCAGTGGTGAAAAGTAACTCAACACATGTACTTTTTAGGTACTACATTTCCTACACTTCATACACATACGTACTGTCTAGCACTTTCTGTGTATACTTACTTAGCAGCCCTGTGTGTGTGTGTGTGTGTGTGTGTGTGTGTGTGTGTGTGTGTGTGTGTGTGTGTGTGTGTGTGTTAGAATTTGTGTTTTGCTATACTTTGTTTGTTAATTGAAAAGTTTTCAAAATGATTTAGTTTAAAACTACCCCACAGTTGAAATGAGCTACACCTAAACCAGCTACAACATTACAATTCTGCTTGATTAATAATTCACAATATAATAATACAGTATATATTTCTTAGTATATGAAAAACATGACATTCTGAAAGGGAGCTGTTTGCATAATGAGTACTTTTACATCAACTTTAGTACCTTTTGCCTACTTTAAGGGAAAGTTTGAGTGCAGAACTTTTTATTTTTCATTGGGGTTTTGCTTCTTTTTTTTTTTTAATCTATCACTTAAGTAAAGTTTCAGAATACTTCTTCCACCACTGAGCAACGACATCATAAGCTGATACTCTTAAAGAGAATGTTCAGAAGGATCAACCAAATACTGCATCTGGCTTGAACTTAACTGAATTTAGACCTTATCTCTTAAACCCAGCTCCTTTCCCTCTTTAAATTGAATAATGTATTATATAGTTGACTAAGCATACAGATGTTATATTTAATTATTTAGCACATTTTCTCTTGGGACACCCCTGTTGTTGTTTTTGTTTTTTAAAGATCTTGCAGATGGCAGATGTCCACTGAGGCTCATTTTACAGTCAGTCTTATGTTTATACCTGGGGTTCATACGAGCCAACAACAGCTGATCTAAATACAGCCAACGGACAAGGATGTTTACCCCCAGGCCGCCACAGCTACATCGAGGAGTGGAAAGAATCCAACAGTGCCCTTCTCCTTATCTCAGTTTATACAAACAAAAGGCTGATAATAAACTCTCCATAGCAACAGGAACAACTGCAACTGCAGTACCGTGGCAGGAACATCATGTCCAATATCTGCATGGGAGGTGGTTAAATGGTTTAATAGATAGATAGATTTATTTATTTGAGTTTATTTCATTCATCAAACAATCAACTGAATGCAAAACGCAAAATTTCAAGTCCTGAAAAAAAAAGAACAGAAAGAAGATTAATTTTATATAATCTGCCCCTCTTTCACAAAACATACATTAACAAAACAAATCATTTAGATACATAAAAGTGATTTAAATACAAATTATTTAGACCGATGAAAGTAATTGATAGTATTGCATGGTTAAAATGTTAGCTAAAACTAAAGGATGCATTAAAAAGATACAGTAGCTAAAATTAATAAATAAACATTAGAAATACTCCGCTAAATGGGTAAACAGTTTAAGTAGCTAAAAGCAATGAAGAATTGTTTGAAAAAGAAGCCAGAAGTACAACATCGATTATTTGTTCATTTGTATGAAATAACAGCCAACGTTTGGAACATGACCGGTGGTGTCGATAAACGGTAGCACTTGAGTGTAGCTTACAAAAACAGTTGGAAACCATTCAAACCACAACAGAGGTTAGATGTACACTAATGTTTGAGGACAAACAACCTGGCTCAGCTCAGTTAAATCCCTCTGTGACCTTTGGCCTGGTGCTCTTACTCATACCGACCATCACAACCTGCCAACACAGTAGCTGCCAACAGAGACCGTGCTGCTGCCTGGCCCACGCCAAATATTTTCACATTGTATGGTTGATAGAGTTTCTCTGGGTGCTTTGTCATTGGAGTGTTGTGAATGCCTTCATGTGCTGCAAGTGTCTGAATTGAAGCATGTGTTGCAGGTTTTCTCTACGCCAATTTATGTCAGTCTTCCTGTCATATATCCAGGGGCGATTCCAGGATTTTTTTAAGTGGGGGGGCACCGGGGGGGGATTAATCAGTCAGGAGTAGACCTATGATCAGTCAGGGGGGACCAATAATCAGTCACATTTTCTATGCTGTTTTAGAATACAGCATAGAAAATCTGCTTAGAAATATAGGAAATATAGAACATAATGTAATTCTGCTAAATAAAATTAAACAAATTGTATATCAGAATACAATACACATTTTCTATAGGCTCAGTCTGCCACTTTAAAAAACAAAAACAATTCAGTGCTGGTTCCATGGTATCGGAATTTTGGATAGTCACCACGGAAACGTTAATTGGTCATGTGACAAGGTCTGGAAAAATTGGCAGATAGGCAGCCAAGTGACAGAACTCTGATCTAATGGCGCTTTTCCATTACATGGTACCTGCTCGGCTCGCCTTGACTCTACTCGCCTTTTTTGGTTTTCAATTACGAAAAAAAGTACATGGTACCTGCTAACAGGTACTCTTTTTAGTACCACCTCATTTGAGGTTCCAAGCGAGCTGAGCCGATACCAAAAGGTGACGTGAAAGCGACAGACGGGGGTGTCCTGAACAAACCCGCCATTTTACAATAGTCTAGCCAGCTGTGGTTTTTTTTGCTGCCTCCAGCTTCTTTTGAAACAAAATGTGTCTTCTGGCTGTGGCAACAACAACACACCTTCCACGTTCTGTGTGTGTGTCGCGTTAGGTCACGGCAGTTTACTGCGGCGCCACTATATAAGACGACCAGCCACGCTGAGGCGGTACTAAAATCTGCAACGGAAAACGGACGCACAGTGAGGCGAGTCGAGTCGAGGCGAGTAGAGTCGGTACCATGTAATGGAAAAACGCCATAACGGAAAACACAACTGTCAGATTGACAGCACTTTAGCCCAGGGGGGCACTGGAGGGGGGGCACCAGGGAGGGGCAATCATATTTCTAGGCCCACCCCTGCATATATCCACACGAAAGCTCTGAAGAACTACTGGATCATTATAATGATGGGGTAATGGTGCTCAAGTTGGATTGGGTTGGATTAGTTTGCACACATACGTGTAAGCAGTATAAGCAGTTAATCATTTAACTCTCTAATGAGCAAAATTTGCTGTATTTTGTTTGGGTCCATGTGAGTGAAAGGAACGGGGCAAAAATAGCACTTGGATTTAATAATATCCTTGGCTTGCTCAGTCAGCCATATTTAATATGATTTATCATGTTAATGATTTATTATTTTTCCAGCACTTGCATGGCCTTATACTTATATTGTTTATATTCTTTTTATCCTTATATTTGAGAATGTGTGACATGCACCAACAACACCATGACAAATTCTTTGTATGTGCAAAAATGTACTTGGCAATAAAGCCCTTTCTGATTCTGATTCTCTACATGCTCTGGTCCGAACAGCAAACTGTTGACTGCATAGTACAAGGTACATTTGCATTTATTGTACTCTCTTAATATCACAGATAGTACGGATATTGCCTGCTTCTTATAGTTCAAATTGTATGTAAAATGTAGCCTTTTTTCCAATTTAATTCTCATCTTATATTGTTGCCTATGTGTTAAAGACCTCATACTGTATTATGCTCATTTTCAGGTTCATAATTGTATTTACAGGTTGTGATGGATGCTATGCAAATTGTCCTTTTCATGAGGTACATCAGGCCTTCACACTCACAACACCTCTGTCCAGGGCTGTAAGCAAAATGTTGGACATAATAAAGTCAAAGAGACCATAAGAATTCTCTTCCCATTACAACTCCACCCACCAAATAAATGTATGATAGCCATTTTTATCTATTCCTTTAACCTGTTAATTATATTTTCTGTCAAGTTCATCTCCCAAGTTATGGTCTTAATGTTGTTTTAAAGTTTACTCTGCTGTCTTGCCCTAAAACAGTCCAATTTTAAAATATTTGTCTCCTCCTTATGCCATTAACCTCCCAATTTTCCAGAAATACAAAAGTCCTGCCCTATAAATTGCAACATCTAATTATTATTATCTTATCTATTATTGTGTTAATCCCTAAATATAAATATAAATATACAAGAATGTGCTGGCTTTTTAAATGACACTGCAACATTTTCAATCTTTGCTTAAAAAAGCACACTACGCTGTATTGCAGGAGATGGAGAGTCCAAACACTACTTCAGCAGCAGCAGCAGAATGCTCTGACTCAGGTAGCCTCTATATAATTACCTTACAATATGTCTCTATACTGCACATCAGCTACTGGATGTTAATTTTAATTTACAGACAGAGAAACATTCTTTACATCAAACAATGATTTGATGAATGTATCTGTAAATAATATCTATCCATCTATCCATCTATCTATCCATCTGAAAAAGGCACTTGCCTGTGTTTTACACCAGGTGGGGCACTAACATCAGTGTAAACCTGCTGGGTAACTGGTGGCAGTCTGTTCTTGGTGTTCAGCTCAGCGGGAGGCCTCATTCAGAGTCCACATGGGCAGATCAAAGAACTTCATACATACCTGATAGTTCAATTGATAATAGTTCGAATAGTCAGTAGGTTGAAATGAGAAGGCTGCAGTTTAAGCCATAACTTTCATTCATCCCCCATTGAGAAAATTCTGATGAGGTCTATTTTTTCCTTTTATGGTAACAGAGGGCATCATAAACGTCAGGCCAAAACATTACGTTTTTTCTGCGAGTGTTTCACATCTTGGCCCAGTCATCGCTGAAATATGTATCAGGAACATTGGAGCTGTGGTCTTCAGAAATATTTGACCAGCCTGACCAACACCTCTCCACAGGGCGGGGGGCGGGGATAGAGAGAGGAGGCTTCAATCCCATTGGTGGATGGTCGACCGGGACAACAGGAGACAAACTCCAGGAAAACTGACGGAGCTGGCGCACGATGTAACGGGGAAGGTTACATTTCTGCGTAAGGAGGAAACTTTGTATGGACATGAGGATATTTTGGGACCATTTGCTATTTCTAACAGAAACGCCGGACCTATAAGGAGAAAAAACGCATAGTTTACTTTCACTATTTGAAGCTACAGGGCATTTTTAAACAGTTTATAACCTTAATCAAACATGACTGAAATTACTGTTTGACTAGTGAAAATGCGCATCGACCACACTGCTGTCCACTGAGGAGAGTAGGTGCTGAGAAGCCCGCCAATGTTCACCTTTTGTCGGCACTTCAAAGCAATTTGTTAAAACATTCATCCACGGGCTTCAGTGAGAAAAAAAGGTAGCAGCATGGCAGAGCACGAGAGCCTGGAATATGGAAAAGCAGATTTTGTGCTTTTGGACAACGTGTCTATGGAAGAGTTCATGACTAACCTAAAACTCAGGTAAGCCAACCGTGCAGCGGCCATTTAGTTACCTTTGTAAATCCACTCATGCTCAAGGGAATAAAGGTTGAGAAACACGTCAGGAAAAACTTCTAAAAAAGCTATCTTTTTAGCATCATTTTAGCCGAAAATGTGTTATTTTTAGCCCCTCAACAGGTGCTACCTGGCTCATTCAGAGTGGTGTTTTCTCTTGTATAGCTCGGAATTGGTCCCTACTTAAAATATAGCAATGAAAACGAGTTGCCAAACAACCCAGCATGTCTGTCACTGCACCTGCAACGATACTGTATGTCATTTTGTATTACAATTGTTGGAGTGATGCCACTGCATTCATTTGATGCCCTCTTACGATCAAACCGGTAATTCCCTTCGAAAAATGCTGTGTGAGACTCCACCCAAGACACACACACACCCGCACACGCACACACACACACACACACACACACACACACACACATTATCATGCAGACCGGTTCCTATCAGCTGTGTTGTCAGTGGCTCATTGTCAGCATGAGGTCAAGCATTCTTTGTGAATGAAGAGAGTAGTTGTGTGTTAACATGACGTTTCATGTGGACTGTGACTTGGAATCAGTTTCACCACCTCCTTTCCTCACCTCTGCCATCTGTAATTAGTGCAAACTGATCCCTGATTATTGAGTTTGGAAGAGCTTTTAGTGCTCAGCAGGACGTGGTCATGGTACAGTAGATGTCAAAAGGACATCATTAGTGTAGCTTGCTACAGTTGGAAACGCCTTTGCAATAAGAAAAAGTTGCCTTAATAGTAGATCTTTGACAACACAATGGCAGGTGATAGAACAGTAGTCTAACTGATAACATTAGAAGTTATAGTGTAATATTAACACCATTAAAAGTAAGTTGTTATTGTCCAAGTTTGATAGAAAAGGGTCTGAAACGATCATGTCAAGTCCAAAATCAAGGACTTGTATGCATAGAAAACCAAATATTACTTACTGAATCACGTGTTACCTCACTCTTATCAAAGAGCCAACGATCGTTCAGTAAGTGAGCGGTTTTGCTTTGTGGGAATTGAGTATCATTTTTTTTCTCTGTTGTATGTGGTGATTAAAGCTGCAGACACACCGACCAGACGGCCGACCCTCGGCAGAAAAGGCAGATGGACTGATCAGTCTCCCTGAGTTGGTCAAAAAAGTGCCTCGAAACACACCGAAGAGACGAGACGTAATACGTCTCCATAACAGCAGGCGGCACTAATCTGTATTGTTGCCCAAAAATGAAAACCAGCAGCTGATTGGACGAACGCGTCACGTGGGTCTGGTTTCTCCGGAAATTCAAAGACAGACTGTCATGGCGGCTCGTTCAGAATACGATCTCATATTGTACTAAAATAGTTCACCGACACGTGTTTCTGAAAACATTTTAAGCGAGAAATAGGCCATGCAGTTGCTGAATCTGTCTTCATTTCAGATCAACAAAGGTCAGTTTAAAAGATTTTCGTCAAATTTTGAGAGACTGTAGTCACGCTCATCCGCTCCCCGTTTCCGGGTTAGCACTCTACCAATCAGATGGGTCATTTGAGTACGACTGCCGGCAGTGCCCGCCCCGCCGATTATACATGTCAAATCGGCCAAAATGAAGGCCGACGGACGGCTTGGTGTGTCAGCGCCTTAATGATGACATGGCTTGACCACGAAACTCTGACATAGGCTGTTCTCATCTACAGATGATCCCAAATTGGAATGGTTATTTAATTTTGATATGTTTAAGTGTGCTAACTTGGAGTGGGGGGGAAATTCGATACAGCATAGTATCGCGATATTTTCTGTGGCAATACTGTATCGATACACAGATGCCGAGTATCGATCTACTATTATATACGTGTTGGTCAGTTTGTCTGCTTGACAATCCCATTTCGCAAAAATAAAATTGAGGTTTCCTTTTGGGGACATCATTTGAAATAGGGAAACATTTGAAGTTGGTAAAAGGTAATAAATTGCAATATATCGCAGATTATTGCAATATGTTTAAAATCGCAATAATATCGTATCGTGATGACAATGTATCGTGGGGCCTCTGGTGATTCCCAACCCTACTAACTTTGTCTAAACCCCAGCCTGGAAAAGAAGGCAAGATGGATTATTGAATTAATCATTAATGAGATTTTCCTAAGTTAACATTATGCTTTATCATGAATCTATAAGCTAATACTTTATTGATAAGATGATTAGACTGCATTTATAATGTTGCAACAAGACAACATTGCAATTCCAAGGCCATATACATGACATGACTTAAGCATTGTGTAAGAAGATGTGAACACATACTGTATATGTGCAGAAGTCTTGTAGTGATATGAATTTCGTTGTAGACATGAAGGCCTGAGGATCTGATTTTGTAAGTTATTCTTTCTTTCTGGATTCTTTGTATTGGATCTAGTTTATATTATTTCATAGCAGCCTGGGTATACTGTAGTTGTTTGCATGACAACACTTCATAAAAACTCCTTTGTCATCATCTCACTTGTTATAATTTCTCGGTGCTGACTGCCCTAGTCGTTATAAAGTGGATTTTCAAGCCAGTATTCTAGACACACTGCCAGCAGTGACTTGTAGAATAAATATTTGGAGGGTTTTAAGGATGCAGGTTTCTGTTGTTGGCTAGGCTGCATGTTATCCTTTCTGTGGCCAATTAGAGTGGGCTACAGGGCCTACTTATACTTACAAGAAGGAATGTCCTCCATACCAAAAATGTTGTGATTTCCTTTCTGCCATCAGGGTGATAAATGAAGACGACATTCATCTGCTTGTTGATGAAGTGTAGTGCACCTTGGTGATTTCAAGTACTTTCTTTGCCCTGTGTGTAACTGTTGATAACTTAAATCTAATCCACTGTGGTTCTCCTGCCTTAAGATAGTTTGTGTCGGCATTTCCAAACTTTTCATACTTGATTCTGCATCAAGTATGTTTGTTTTGTTGTTTGGTCTGCCTGCATAGAGATTTTGAAGAGTTATAATATATTGAAATATGTCACAACAGAAAGGAGGGTTGTCTGTGAGAAGTGCTCTATGAGAAGTCGTTGTCAGAGCAGAAATTATTTTGACGACAGACTCTAAAGTACAGACAACGATATTATACTGTAAAGTCAACTATCAAAAGTTTCAATTCCAAGTTATTCTAATTATTGGTTCTTTATTTGTGATATTTTTGTATTTTCAGATGTATAAAATGCCCACCGATGCCAAACATTTGATTTTCATCCTAAATGGGAGAATTAGCTGCTTTACTTTGTCTTACAATACAGTACATTGAACATATTTGTGTTTTGGACTGTTGGTTGGACAAAACAAGACATGATAGCCATTTGCTAATGCTTTGTAGACCAAACAATTAATCGATAAATTCGAAAATAATCAGCAGATGAATCGATAATGCAAATACTTGGATCAATTTGAAGCTGAAAATGTCTGAGAGAAGAGAGTGGCAGGTGTGCATGTTTCATAGAGGACTAGGCAGTTCTGGTCAACAGTGTCTTTATGGCCATGCCTCTTAAATTACATAAGTTGTGGTGGTGTGTACAGAAGCTCTGGCAGCCAGGCAAGAAGGCCTGAGATCAACTAGACTACATCAGGCAGAAAATGGGAGAGAGTTGGGAAATGAGGCCTGTTTGTTTTCCCTCCAGCTAGACAGCTCGGTCCGGAGATGGCGTGTGCAGATTGCTATTTGTAGAGGGTGTGACCAGCCAGGAGTGCTTCCTTTTTGCTCCTTTTCCCATAGTCTGAGGGTGCGCGCATGCATGCATGTGTGAGTGTGTTTGCCTGGGTGGATGGATCGCTTAAAGGAGGGATCCAGAGGGCATGAGGCATCTAATGGTCTCCATTTGTCCTGGTACAGTTATCCAAAACATGTAGGGCTGGAGCACGTCTGCACATCTCTCCTGGGTGTATTTTTCACTACAGTACATGTGGAAACTGCCTCACAGTTAAATGCTTGGCATCACGAAAAAGACCTCCTGCACACCAAAGCTCAGCTCTAGTCTAGACCCACTTAACAAAATTAATGTATTTCTTTTTCTTTCTTTTTTTTTTTTTTACTGGAAAAGGTTCATCAGGCTTGTTCGTTGAAAATCCCTCAATTTCTTTTTTTGAAGTGGGTCAAAAGCCGAGCTTTGGTGTGCAGCCAGCCGTCATTTAGCGACTCGACCATTGCCTGAGTTTGAGGAGCAACCAACTGAATTACACTGCGGTGCAGGGGATTTCTACTTGTGCCATTAAGTGCTTGCCACGTTGAGTTGGTAATCAAGTCCCCAAATGGCTGCATGTGAGGCATGATTTGGAAAAGATTGCTCGTTTCCCCTCGGTGAGGCCAGACATGGTTGTTCAAGTTGACATTTACTTTGTTTGACTTGAGATTGAACTGCGTGGCCTGTTCCAGAGAGCCTCCCGTCTCTAAATAGAGCCCAGCAGATGCCCAGTCTCTCTGTAGAGATGTCTGGTAGGATAAAAGTTCAAGCCAAATTCCTGGAGGGTCTTGGGAATTTGCCTGAATCGACCAGTCAGCAGATAAGATTTCTTGGGCTGAAACTGTGCGGCACAGCCCATTGGACCAGCGTGTGTTTATATAGGAGAATCAACTGATTAAAAATGACTCATGACAGGAAAATACAGCAGGTTACAGACTGAAGGGAATTATAGTATCAAAATACATGGTTTTTTTTTAACGTAGATTGCTCTCTGGTTCTCTAAATTGATTTTTAACTGATGCCCACAGGGATGCCACAAGTCAGGCATAGTTTGCTACAGAGGAGTTTCCTTAAAAATAACAGGGATACAGTGTCTTGCTCATAAGCTCACTAGCTCTTCAGCAGGAAGGATGAATAGATAGATAAATACAGACAAAGTTACAGGAAGCTATTTCAAACTAACAGTAGTGAGCAAAGGAATCTGCACGCTGTAGGTCTAATGGTCCTGTAGGCTTACAGTATGTGTGCCAGGCACATTTTTACTGCAACTAAATGTCTTTATAAGGCAGCATTGTTCTGTCTGTCCCTTGGAATCCAGGAAAAAACATTCCTGCTAAACTTCCATGTGTTTCCCAAACAATTATGGAAGGATTTCTTCAATTCTTCTTCCAAATGGGTGTCTGATATTCCATAGTGAAAAAACTGAACGCACTACACAACTTTTTGAGCAGATGATTGAAAATTGGTCAAGAAGAACGTGTCTGCGCTTCACAGGAATTTGTTTTTAAATTGTTGGGAGTATACGACAGGGGGGGGCTTATATCCCCCTCAGAGCCCAAATGAGTGCACTATTTTTAGTCCGCTTAGCACACAACACAGTCGGATTTGCCCAGATGTGGTATGCCCCCCATAGCTGGTTCAAATATGTTCAACTAGAGGCTAAGAATTCTTAGCTCATGACTGCACCGGTTTTTTGTTTTCCTTGTGGGCTAGAGATAATAATTTTCAAGATTTGTGTATATATAGAATATCATGTCTAATAAGTGAAAATATTGTGCTGAAATTCTAAAGGCTCCTGTTTGTTTGACTGAATGAACTGCTCCGAGTGATTTGACCTTTGAACCCATCTATGGGGAGTTAAAGAGGACTTAGAACAGGAAGTCTCTAATAATATGGAGCAGGCCAACCAAGCAGGAAAGCTGGCATTTCCCCTTGCCTTTGCTCCTCACATTTCATTGTTTCCTGCAGCTCCTCTTCATAGCTGAGTTGAGATTCCTGTGTGCAGACAGGCACAACATGTTTATGAGATTGAAAATTGTGGGGGATTTAATTCTCAGGTGGCATTGAGACATGCTCTTAAAGAGTTAGGTAACACACAATTCAAGCATTCCAAAGTAAAAGTTTGTCGAAAGTTGCATTTCTGGTGTTTCCTGGATATCACCATGAAATTACAGGCAAAATATTCGCATCTGCTGTTTTAAGGAACAATGGCTCTCCTGTTTTAACTGGTATGTAGACTAGAATAATTTGGTGCAGAAAGGGACAACCCAACTCTGTCTCTCTTCATCCTGCAGAATAATCAGAGGGATCAAAGTACCCACGTGGCTAAGGTAGAGTAGGGCTTGCCAAGGTCTAGGGTCAGACTTTGTACTCCTCCTGTGAGATATGGCTCCGTAAATAAGCCTCATTTAAGTCTTAATTTTAAGGGAAAGCCCAGGTCATAGTGAAAACATTTTTGTGCCATACGAGGATCCTTTTAAAGTTAAAACTATTGGCATTTGGCATCAAAGCATGTTTAGCCCAGCGTCCTTTCCTTAGCTCACATATTTGCTCTTTCATGCCTTTGTTCATTCTTCAGCAATAAAACCAAAGTTCATGTGCAGAACACACAACTCTGTCTGACATATTCTTACCGTGCAGCAAAGATGAAAATGGGTGATACTGTGCAGCAAATGCCTCTAAGAATATTTAATCCCAACCCGCTTATTAAAGTTTTTTCCGCTTAGCGTTGGTCAGCGACTGGAAGAGAAATATTTATAGATGAACGCTAAGATAAACGTGTTCTCCTGTTAGCTTCTTGCTCATTTGCCCAGTAGCTCTTTCCGTTGGGCAAGAACATCAACGAGGGAGTACAATGTCAATTACAATCATAGGCTTAAAGGGACAGGATCTGGCCGATTGTGCTAGTAAAATATGCTTATTTTATATTTTTGTAGTCAAAACTTCATGAGAACTTCTTATGTAAGTGTTGCTTCAGTTCCTCAGACTGAGACCCGCGGGAGATTTTGGGCTAATCATGAAGGAGAAAAAAAAAAGAGTCTCCCCTGAACTGACGGATTCATAGAAGGCTTTTGGAGAAATGCCTCGTAGGCCCGCTCCCCTGCAATCCAGCAGTGAAAAGTCCAGTCTCGCCACAAGAATTTCCATACAACCGCCTGTAATCTGAAACACATTACCATCCTTACATAAACAGGGGCTGTGCTTGTGAAGCTTTATTCCCCTCTAAAATAAGTTCACCAGCTCACAGAGACGTCTCATTTGTGGACTGCCTGAGTTGGCAGGCGGGGTCGTGAGCAGGCCATTTAGCACAAGCTCAAGTTTTTTTGCTTTTTTTTTTTGGTGCCTTTTGTGTCATCTTGCCATTTCATTTGGCCACTGCCTCTCCCCTTTTTCTCTTATAACTTTATTCCTCTTATACTATGTAATATGTGTCCCATACGTATGTATAATATGTTTCATCACTGATATTTTAAGTTACAGTAAGAAAGAGATATGGGGTTTAATAAAACCTCGTATCAAACCTCAATATTTCTTGAGTACTGGCCCAAATGTGTCTGTAGCATCAAGTATCAAAAGCATTGTAGTGTCAAGTATAGAAACGTGACAAGATGATTTCTGATGGAGATGTCATAGATTTGTAGATTTTCTGAGCACTCCATCCATCTTCGTCCGCTTATCCGGTGTCGGATCGTGGGGGGAGCAGCTCCAGCAGGGGACCCCAAACTTCCCTTTCCCGAGCCACATTAACCAGCTCCGACTGGGGGATCCCGAGGCGTTCCCAGGCCAGGTTGGAGATATAATCCCTCCACCTAGTCCTGGGTCTTCCCCGAGGCCTCCTCCCAGCTGGACGTGCCTGGAACACCTCCCTAGGGAGGCGCCCAGGGGGCATCCTTACCAGATGCCCGAACCACCTCAACTGGCTCCTTTCGACACGAAGGAGCAGCGGCTCTACTCCGAGCTCCTCACGGATGACTGAGCTTCTCACCCTATCTCTAAGGGAGACGTTTTTTTTTTTTTTTACAATGAAGAGTGGAATAAAAAAGAAAGTATCTCTGGTTCTGCTGCATCTTTTTTGATACTTTACCTTTTTACCTGTTCATCATGAGTCCAACAGTGTTATAGAAGTGCAATGACTTGCATACCTTTTAATATGATAATAAAAAAATAGTGTTAGGTTTTTTCTCCTCAAACTAAGGTTTTGATATCAGTACCAAGACTCAGGTATTGCATTGCCACCTGTATTGAAATGATCAACCGATACCAGCCCGAGGCTTTACCTCTGTAGACGGCTGAGAGGATGAAACCGTCTTGATGACTCTGTTTATCAGTGAGGAAATGTAAGGTTTCAGTCTCCGTTAAATGCTAATAAAATCCTGGTTGTCTCTTGGATATTTAGTTAATAATCTGGATTATCTTCATCACCTTTCCCATAGTTACTGTCTCACTAGAGGATTTAATGTTGTTAGGCGTCACATTAAAGCTGTCTGGCTCATGATTTAACAAGCAACCGCATCCTCTGTCTGCAACATTAACCCCAGACACAACACCCGAGAAGCCTTGTTCTCCGCCCCCCCCCCCCCCACACACACACACACGCACACACACACACACACACACACACACGAGACACTCTTATCTCTTATCTAAGCCTCGTTCACTGAAGCAGTGAGTGTTAAGTTTTTTTCAGGAATCGGCTTGCATCATGTGGCGTTATGTGTGGGAATCCCTAATGATGCATGTGACTCAGATGGATGGATGTGTGTGTGTGTGTGTGTGTGTTTTGTTTGTTTGTTTGTGTTCCGTGGCTGTGATGTCATTCTCTGCCTACTACACTGTTGCATTGTTCTCTTGTCCACCTGTTGGAGTTGTGCCCTGAGCCGCGGTGGGGGGTGGAACAGCTTACTCACTTTCACAGCCAGCGCCTCCCATTACACACACACACACACACACACACACACACACACACACACACACACACACACACACACACACACACACACACACACTTTTTACTGAAACTACTCAATGCACTTTTAAATCTTTAAACTGTGGTTGAAAGTAGCAGAGTACATTTACTCAAGTGCTGTACCTGAGTACAATTGTGAGGTACCTTACCTGAGTATTTCCCATTTAATGCTAATTAATACTTCTACTTCACTACATTTCAGAGGAAAACAACTTTTTTTTTTTTACTGCACTTCGTTTATGACAGCTGCAGTTACTAGCTACTTTTCAAATTAAGAGTTTAATTTAAAAAAACAAACAAAAGCTTATGAAATACAAAAGAAAACCCCTGACGAAGTTGCAGTTCCACCAAAGGGTGATTTAGTTTTTTCTTCATTCCTCCTTCCAAGTTCAAATTCAAGTTTATTTAATTATCATTCCAACTTTATCCATACAAATACACATGAATGAGATGTCATTCCTCACACGACATGCAAAACACAAGACATTTAAAGTGTGTTGTGTTTTCATTGATCATCTCAGAACTCCTCAGAGTTATCTTGTGACCCTTTTGAAGGGGGCCTCCAACCTCCTATACATTAATATCAATAATGTAATATATGATCACAGGGGCCAAGAACTTTTGATACTTTAAGTACATTTTGCTGACTTTTGAATATAAGACTTTCACTTGTAATGGAGTATTTTTTTTTTTTTTTTTTTACATTGTCGTATTGGTACTTTTACTTGAGTAAATGTTTTGAGTACTTCTTCCACCGCTGTCTTTAAATAGAACAGGCCTTTGCTCTGTATAGTTAATAATCCCATTGTTTCTATCCCTGTTCATTTTTCCCTACTCCGTCTATTCTCATGCTGTTATTCTTTGTCTGTTTTTGTGCTCTTCCCTGCCCTTCTTTTAGCCCTGATAGAAATAATGGTGCCTTCCTAAAATAGCCCGTTGACTAATGTCTGGTGGTTATTTTGTATTGTTTCCTTTCTCCTCTTTTTTCTTTTTCTTTTTCTCTTTCTCCAAATCCATCCAGTCATCCCTGTTCATAGCCAAGCCCCCTGTGATTTTTACATCAGCTGCTTCTGGCCAGTGTGTTACAACCTATGGTTAAAACATAAACAAGTTCTCGTGTGGCCAGGTTAGCTCAGTTGGTAGGGCAGGCGCACATATATAGAGGTTTACTCCTCGACACAGCGGCCACGCTTCAGCTGTCGTGTAAAATGGCCAAAAAAATTATCTAAAAAAAAAACAAAACATAAACAAGTTCTGCATGAGGCTACCAGCTGGGTCCAAAAACCACACCACCACCCCGCCGTTCATTTCACTGGAAAGCCCTTTTTATTGAATTTTGGAAATTAAATCAGATTAAAATCATCTAAATGCATGTTAGAGTAACAGGTGTGTGTGTGTGTGTGTGTGTGTGTGTGAGTGAGAGAGAAGGTGTGTGGGTGGAAGGCTGCGATCCCAGTCAGCAAAGAAAGGAGGGTCAGCCACCTGATCTTCAGCCAGGCTGTTTACACATGGCTCCCATTTCCCATAAGTATCCAGACCTGCCAGCCTCATGGGAACATCCTGTTGTGTGAATGGAAACAACATATGCTGCTAAGTACTCTTCAAGTGTTATGGCTTTGTCTTTTAGTGTGCTTGTTGCACTGTCGCCACCGCAACTTGAAGATGATTGTTTTTAAACTCCTTCAGAGGGCAGGCAGCAAAGATGTAACTTTAGCTAAATAATTTCCTGTCACCATTAATGCCTATTAGAAGTCTAAATTCACTTAATGTAAACTGAACACACCCAGGTCTACCTCCTACGTACTGGATGCAGAGGTGAAATTGATATCGATTCAAACGCTGTTCTTGTGGAATCTGACCTGAGACTGACTTCTGTAGAACAATGTAAAGCTGGGAAAAAGGGAGCCTCTTTATTAAAGCTGGTGAAACGGATGTGGAAATTCTGCCTTGACCGGTCTGTGAAGTGTGTATTTGAAGTTGGTTTATAAACAGGAAAATGTGACATGTCACACTACTCAAAGCATCTTGAATCTATTACTGGGTGATACGGTTTGAATCAATATCACAGTATTGATATCAGTTTTCACTATCGATATATGTATAAAAAAAAAAAAAAAATCACAGATAAAATGATCATATTGATGTCCAATGCAATGAATCATCTTCAACTGTTGCATGTATTGCATCTGACAAAACTCTGAACATGTAAACAACAAACACCTAAAGTTATAATCATTAACATTTTGTAATGATATTAATGGCTGGTATTATATCTGTTATAGCCATTAAATGCACACGTAGTAGGTTGCATTGTCAGTGGCGGACTCTGCCATTCCTGTGGTGGATACAAATGATTTGCACATGCACAAGGGATTCACAGGAAACCAATCATGCAGATTGAAATTCAGAAAACATCACTGTGAGCACGCAACAAGTCTTGTATGACTATGTCTTACACAATCCGTCTCCCTTGCTCAAGGCCAACTGTGTTGTTAGCAGGGAAACTACCTCTTCTGATTTTGGGAGGAGATATACAGTATGTGGGCCTGAGGGAGTGTGGATGTGTTATGTGTTGATGGCAACATCTCCTACAGACAGTCTGGGAGCTGCTGTTTAGCACTAAGCAGGCTTTACAAAGCAGCGGAAAATCCCCTAATGCAGAGCCCAGATGTCTGACGGCTGCAGACCGTGAAGGAGGCCTCTGTCACACTGTACATGAAAGAGTGGAGTAGAGCAACACTTTTGACTCTTCTGGTGGGTCCCCAAAATGAAAACTGGAGCAGAGTAGATCTTCATTAGCCACTAAGGAGCAATAACTGTCATAGAGAATTGATGGATGTATGTCCCATATTACGCAATGACGAGCCAAGTTTACCCGTTAATCCACAAGACCTCATCTTAATTTCCTCCCTGGGCTGTGTCCCAGCTGCTGCAGCTGACCGTCTTGTGCAAATCAGTTACGGCTAAACTACAATAACTATCTTCTCGTTAGGGCTGGGCGATCAAAAATCAAATATCATGATATAAATACCTCAATATTGATATTGTGACAATATTGTAAGCTATAATGACTAAGTGGGTAAAGGCAAATAATAGAGCTGGGAGAGTTTTTAAAACCGAGAAAAGACAACACTCATGTCATATTACCATATCCAAAAACTAAGAAGATATCTAGTCTTAGTATCAGTATATCACAGTATCGATATATCGATATATTGCACATTCCTACTTCTCATTGATTTTTAGCACTTGCATGCACCTGTCCCTTTCGACCTGCACATTATCTTTGCCTCGCATCTCTCCATCTGTTCCGAATGGACTCCTACCTGCTGTTCTGTAAGAAAACCAGCTTTTGAATGGCAAGATATATCTTACCCAGCCAGCAGCCGTATGGATAAGCCCTAAAGCATACTGCTGTTGGTCTAAACAAGTGCAGTGATAGCAATGAACTCTGAGATAAAAGTGGAACAGGCGCAGATTATCTCCCGACCCTTCATAATTCCTACAATGACCCTGAAGTTCAAACACATAATGATGACGACACGTGCCGGCTCAATATGGGCCTCCACACTGAACTAATATAGGACACAGTACAGTTTAAATCAGATTACTTCATTACTACAACTTTGATGGCTCACAGAAAGTGTATTTAAGTCTCGATAAACGTTCTCTGTAGCCTTGAAATTCTGTTTTGAATTGAACTTTACGAGAACTTTACAGGCTGATAAAGTTTTTACGATGCATCATCGATACAGTACAATGAGCAGTACTTTTCATTTTGGAATCGCTCAGCATATGACCTTATAACTTAAGTGACAAATTTGGGTGTTAAAGGCAGACAATTATGTCATAATTACACCCGTGTGTCCAGCCTCAGGGTAGAGATGTTGAGGGTGGCATTCTCACATAATTCTTTTACTCACATTTACCTCTTAATTATTTTCTGTTGGGAAGAAGGGAGGGATTGTTGGTGAGAAAATGACATAAATCGCTCGCGCTCCTCCCTAAGTTAACCATAAAAGAGACCCACCCAAACAAGATCGGAGACAGTGGTTGTGCTCGGCTTTGCTCTGTAATTCACATCTGAAGGGAGTGTGTGTGCATATGTGTATACATGCTGTAGGTTTGTGCATCAGTGTGTGTGTGTGTGTGGCATTAGGGTTCCTTGGGTATTTTTGGGGCAGACAAAGTTCTTTGGTAGAGTGAAAAACATTGGTCACATTTCCCCTGTGTTTTTGTGTAAGCCTAATCTTTGAAGTTACTTTTTAACATCTTTGCACAGTTGTCTGTATCTGATTTATTTTGTGAGTGTATGTCTGAATGAGCAAAGGTGGAGGGAGGGAGTAGAGATGTTGGTAGAGAAGTTAACGATACCGCCAACAATTTCTATTTCTGTCAACATCGTGATTATAAGGGCTGGGACGAAATGAAAATTAATTGTTTTCTAAAAAGAATGCACATCACAAGTTAGTCAGTCAGTCTGACATTTATATCATTTGTAAAGAAGTACATATTTTTTTCTGCATTTTCTGTTTCAGTCAGAAAACGGATAGTATATGTAGTCGCGTCAGCATTACCGTACAAACAGAAACTATTAAGATGAACCATTGTTAAAAAAAAAAAAAAATTGATTGTAGGTAAAGGAATCGATTTTAAAAATCGTCGCAAAAAAAATCACGATACATACGATTTTCGATTCCCCATGCATTTTATATGAGTGACAAAGAAGAAACTCACTGCATCGAGATTGCACACATTACGTTGTTCTTCATGGGTCGCTTCGACTCTGGCCATGGTATTTGTTAGTCGTAGTGCAAAGAAGGTGGCTTATAAGAACCCAATATGACTGAGAATGACTCAGAATGGGCCTTTGGGGGGGTGACTACACACGATAGAAAGCATGATCGGTTTGCTACCGTAAAGGCAATAAGTCTGTGTTACTTTATTTGACAAAAAACTATATGCATTTGCCTGTTATTTTTGACTATTTCATAAACAAAAATGTCTATTATGCTTAGTAAGTAAATGAAACCCCAATCAACAGAACTGCTTAAAAAAAAAAAAAATATTTAAATATCACCGGGAGGTCCAGGACAGCCAGACTCTGGACGGTAAAACCGAGATAAGCGCTCCTATTCAAGTTTATGTTCTGCTTTTTCAACTGATGTTTGGTAAATTGCTATTAAACACAGTCGGAGGATTTGAAGTGTTATAGTTTCTCTCAATTCTGATCATTTTAGCACTGGTAATTTTTTTTTTTTTTTGGGGGGGGGGGCGCTAAAAATTCCTCTATGAAGGAAAAGCCCTGGTTCTCATCTAAAGTACGGCTTTTTCATTATTAACACCCACCAAGAAACACTTTGTTCAGAAACCACAAACTTCGTCTTCTATACTGTACAGGCAGATCTGATCATAAACTGAAAGAACCAAACAAATTGCACACTAAAATTCAATTCATGATTTTTACATAATGGAGGACCAGAATGTTGTAAATACAAGTGATCGAGGTGCAGATTTTTTTTTTTGTTCCATTCTGTACTATTAACACCCCGAAGAAAACACATTTCCAGTCAACTGTCTCAAAAATGTGAACAACCAAGCTGCTGTTGTTTTTGGAGTTTTTAGTGTGTGTGTGTGTGTGTGTGTGTGTGTGTGTGTGTGTGTTCATTCTTTTGCAGAATCTTAAAAAGCTGCCGATAATAACCAGCACGTCCCTCAGTGGGAGTCTGACTCTACACCATTATTCAGAGGTCTCACAATTTATGATTGCTGCTTGCTTGCTTGATCTTTTTTCCTCCCTTTTTCTCTTCACACCTTCTCTACCTCCTCTCTCTCTCTCTCTCTCTCTCTCTCTCTCTCTCTCTCTCTCTCTCTCTCTCTCTCTCTCTCTCTCTCTCTCTCTCTCTCTCTCTCATTTCCTGGCAGCTCTTGGGAGGGGTCCTTTTGGAAATAGATCACACAGCCGCAGGTCACAACAGTTCAGACACACTTCCCCTCACAGCTGGACAGACAGAAAGATGAAGGGGGAAACGGAGGATGATGCAGAGGGAGTTGCACTGTTACACCTGAAGATTTATGGACCCTCCCTTCCAGTTTTATGTACTTTCAAACTTTAACGCATATCTCAACCTTTTATCCAACCCGTGGCTTCACATTGCTCAATTCAGTCTGATAATTAGAAAACAAACAGATGACCATGTTACCAAATTTAAATTTCATTTCCATGCAATCTTCTATTATGCCTATCATGGCCCATAAGGTTCTCTAATCTCTGTTCTGTGTGTCCATTTAAATCCTCCTAAATGAGAGTGGAACAGATGGTTCAGCCAACCCTGTATCTCAGTTGACACGCTCCAACTGATTGATTTTTCTCTTCTCCCCTCTCCACGGGAGGATAATAGACACAAACATGATTCGTAGATGCTATTTATAAACTCAGAGTTGGGGAAAAACACCAGAGCACCTGTGGGCCTTACACTGATTGAAACTCTGCCTGTGTTGCTCTAAACTGTGCAGCAGCTTCACAAAGAGTCGTGTTGATGTTGGATGGTTAGACTACGGTTTGTTTGTCCAGTGTGTAATGTTTAGTTATTGGGTGGGAAAATGAAAACTACAATGCCAGACTGACACTCCCGATGATAATATTTATACAAATATCCCCTCAACGTATGCTTGAATGCTATTCTTGAAACAGAATCTAGCAATATTGCTAATCTTCCAGTAAGTGCTATCTCTGTAGTACAGCTGGGGAAATTCAAACTCATTGTTAGGGTAAAAGTAAGTCTCTACCTAGACCTACATTGAGTTGGACATTACTGAAGACATTTTAGTTGAACTAACTTGACTAATGGCCAGGATGTTGCCTTGTTGAGCTCGTAGGGCAGCAGGCAACATATCAATAAAGCATCATATAAATAAAACATGTTGAAACACAGACAAAGATCATAAACATAAAGGGTGAGCTAACAACTGAATGTAATATTGAAATACAAAGATTGCAAAGAAAACAATAGGCTCCAGAAACAGTTTTTCTTTATGGTATATCAACTTTGTCAGACAGCTAATATCGGTAAAGGACAGAAAGCATGCAACAGATGTTACTAATCATTAATCATTAATGACAAATATACAAACTAGGCCTGCACGATATTGGAAAAAAACTGACATTGTGATATTTTTTTTCTCCATGCGATATATATTGCGATATGAAAAAGACAAATTTTTACAAGATGACATAAATAGTTCTATTTGGAAATAATAAATAATTCTTGACTACTGGGCTGATTTTGTGGGAGAGTGCATCTACATAGAAAATAAAAATGAAAGAGCACTGTAACTACTCTTCTGAAGTGATTTTGTAGAGGGAAATTAGATGGTTAAATACACTGGTTGACTGACATGACACCATTGTATTCATATAATATTATCAATCCAGGCTAAAGTGAATGATAGTAATAATGCATGTTGCTTCCTCTAAATTTCAGGTTGTGGTCGACTAGCGTGGCCTGCTTGTTTGTTTGATAAATTGATCAACATTGATTGTGATTGGTGGTTTGCTGTGCATGAAGAGCCTGCATGTCACGCACTAGCAACAAACTGTGTATCCAAGAACACTTAAATCAGAGTAAATTACGTTATATCAGACACAGACTGCTGTTGTAGATTAGTGTTACGTTTCCAGCGTCGCGGCTCCGAACCGTAACGCGGCTGCGGCTAACTATATTAGCTTTAGCCTGGCTGGTAGCAAGTCAAGTGGGTTTTATTGTCATTTCAACCATATACACTGTATATAGTGAGACAAAACAACGTTTCACCAAGGGTCAAGTGGTGTTACATTTAAAATATATAGAAACGAGATTTGAGACACACATTATAGATACATAAAGTGCAATTACTACTTAAAGTAGTGTATTTAAGACAGACAAGGGACAGGACAGACAACAAAAGACAGGGCATAAGTAGACTTGTAACACTGATTGTTATGAGTTAGGTTCACAGTGAGGTGGAGGTAGAATATATACTGTAGAATTATAGAATTTAGCAGCAGAGAAAAAGTGCAGGAGTGCATTTCAGTTCAGTGTGAAACATTTGCATCATCTTTTGTTGTTCAACAGTCTGACTGCTTGAGGGAAGAAGCTCTAACCCATTCTGGAGGTGCGGGCAGTTAGACCTGATGGCAGTAAGGAGAAGAGTGGGGCGGGTGTGTTGTGTCCTTAACAATGCTTATGGCTTTACGCAAACAGGGAGTGTTGTAGATGTCAGAGAGGGAGGGAAGAGAGGCCCCAGTGATCTTTTCAGCCGTCCTCGCAATCCGCTGCAGGGCCTTTCGTTCTGCAGCAGTTACCAAACCATGCTGTGTGATGGCACTGCTGAGGATACTCTCAATAGTCCCTCTGTAGAAGGTTGTTAAGATGGGAAAGGGGAGGTGTGCTTTCCGCAGCTTCCGCAGAAAGTACAGGCATTGCTGGGCTTTCTTTGTGATGTATGTAGTGTTCTGAGTCCATGTGAGGTTGTCTGTGATGTGAACGCCCGGAACTTTGTGCTCTAAACAATCTCAACTAGAAGGTCATAGCAGCTTTATGCGTGAAAAATGGTTGGGATATGTTGTGATAACGTTGCGTTAATCAGGTGATTTATTTCATCTTCGCAGCGAACATAACACACTGACCACTGTAGCTTCACTACCATGGAAAAGTATGTGCATCACTGTGTCAGCAGCAGCTGCCGCTTACGGTACTTTTCTACACACGGAGAGCCTCACTTCCCATAACAAACCCCGTCGGACTAACGTTACGTCACATACACACACACGCTGCCCACATGGCTACCTGTCTTAAAGGGGAAGGGTCGCCGGTAACGATCATGTAAAAGGAGAATGGTGAAAGTTTACTTTTCTATCAAGCAGCAAAAAAAGTTTTAGCATCAACATCGCAACGTCCTGCGATGTGACTGTCGTGCATGCGCACATCGCGATGCAGATGATGAAACAAAATATCGTGCAGCCCTAATACAAACCCACATGTGATGAAAACGTCCTATTGAGCCGCGAGAGCACCACAGGAAAACATCTTCAGTGATTTGTGTCAGTGCTCAGCTTGCTGCTGGTGGTAAACTTAGGTATATATTTTTGGGTTAGTTAGATATTTTTCATAATTACAACCTTGGTGAAATGGATGGAAGATATGGATTCAATCCCTTTTCATAGTACATGTCATTTTAAATATTAAAATATACCAATGGGTGACAAATGACTGTAAAACGAGAACAAAATGAAGTGCCTTAGGAAGGCGCTGGGTCACCACATCTCTCAAGACCAGCTGTAAAGTTTCTGTCAGTGTAACACCCTCATTGGAATCAGCTCAATGTCCAATATGGAAAATACCTGTGTGGATAGCAGACCCCTTCTCTCTATGTATACCCAAGCTTGGGACACCGGATACACCTCTCCCATCACGTAAACCCATTGTTAACAATCCCCCAGAAGCTATTGTACATGTGCGTTAGGTGGGCATCTCGCTGTGTTGGCCCATGTACGGGGAGACGTCTCAGACAAAGACCTCCGATTGACATTTGAACAATGGAGCTGGCACACAGCAGCCTCCTGACTGAGGGGAGGGAGGGCACAATGGCTCTTTTTCTGTAGCACCAGGGGAGGAAGAGCCAACAGCATGGTAGCTTAGCTGCTCAGAGAAATTATAGTGGACCTGCTTATTTTATGCAATTGTTACAATGTGATGTATGCACGTGTAAAACTGACCGGTGGTTGTTTTAAGTTTTTGATGTTCTTTATTATGGGTTTGCTTTTATATATTTGATATATATTATATGGTACACACACAGCCACATAATTTGTTAAATAAATGATTTGCTGTGATGCAAAAGGGATGATACGTGATATAATTTGTGGTAAATAGGCTTAAACATGCAACATCTTCATGGTATGCAACATTGATGTTTAGATTCTGGCAGTTAGAAAGTAGCATTATATAACACTGAAGCCTTTCTTTATCCTACCATGCCCTGATCGTCCCACACTGTCCAGGACACATTAGCATCCCATGTCATTGTTAGCCAGTCGTGCCAGTATGTGCATGGTCTGACATACAATATGAAAACTCGCACACGGATGAGCTAATACGAGCATGTGGTGAGCGCATGCAGCTGTGGTAAAGCATTGTTGTTTCCAGCTACTGCTGTAGTTAGAGATGGCCCGATACCATTTTTTTTCTTCCCGATATGGATTCTGATACCTGAACTTGCATATTGGCCGATACCGAGTACCGATCCAATACCAGTGTGTCATATATTTTATTATGTTTTAACAACTGTATACTACTATCCCTGTATGGATGTGATATGATTTCTATCTTTGTTGTCGGTCTGGCTCAGGTTAAACTCTTTGTGAAACATGAACAAACACAAACAATGAACGTCACAGAACTTTCTTTTATTATCCAGTTTGACACTCAGTTATAACGGAAAAAGAACATAAATAAACTACTTTAATGTAGATTTTCTTTAGGGCTTTATTACGTGGTATCGGATCGGTGCATAAACTCCAGTACTTCCTGATGCCGATACCAGCGTTTTAGGCAGTATCGGAGCTATCAGTATCGGAACATCTCTAGTATGAGTGTAGTGCATGTAATCCCGCCTCATAGCTTTGTGTACTCTTCCTCTTTCGCTCGTAAATGTACTTCATTTCAATTAAATCGTAAGCATTCTATGATGGTATGAAGTCCTACCTACTTTTACATTCCCCTTCCTGTTTTGTGTTCCCACTAAAATGCATTAACAAGACACTTTTAAAAGTTTAGAGAAGATGCAATGGATTGAAAAGGCCAAGGCTTGTTACCATTTAAAGAATCAAGGTTTCGGAAACACCAACAGCCTCACCCTTAATGTTTTGGTTGATGCCCAAGGCCCTCTGGAATGACAAATATTGTGCTCATTGCAGCAACATCAACACTCTTCAGTACTTGATTTGCAGTTCTACCAGCAAGTCTGCAAAAAGAAATTATATATCAATATCTGGCAAGCCTTAAGCAAATATAAGTGCTTGATTGATTTTATCTGGCAAATGCTTCAAACCCACAATCACAAATGCCTTGCGTGGGCCTATTAGGACCGTTTTGGAATAATATGCTTTTGGCCTTGTTTGCAAGGCAGCGGCAGACTAGGTTTGGCAGCTGTGAAGAAAGAGGCCATTCTTCTTTTGAGAGAAACTGGGATCCTACTCCTCTTTGGAGTGGAAGGAAGTCAGGCAGGCGGCCTGGGGTAGAGAGAGAGAGAGATCGAAAGATTGTGTGAGAGAGTAGAGCACAGAAAATAAGATAGAGCTACAGCAGATCTCCAAATGTTCTGGGCATCAATTACACCCATATAATAATGAAAATGAAGTTTAATTATATAGCACTCATCAAAACCAGAGATTACAAAGTGCTTTAAAGGACAAAATGAAAAAAGAAAGAAAAGAAAAATATACACATATGTTGTATATGAATTCCAGATAAACCAACCTGCATACTGTTCACATGCAGACAGGTGTGATTGTTGACCTCATTGGGTGTTTATTAGTAAGGATCGACCGATACTGGTTTTTCAAGGCCGATAGTGATTATTAGTAGTTAATGAAACCGAATAACAGATATTTGGATCCAATATGCATTTACAGTGAAAATGGAAATCTTTAAGTCAAAATTAATGAATGTTACAAACTCCAACACAAATCTTTGTTTAAATGCTTTAAGCAATTATTTAATAAATTAGAAACTTTCAACATAATACCCAGTAAAAGATAGTCAGATAGTGTTGTGGGCGGGACATTAAGTCAGACTCAGTGGTGAGGGAAACCGAAGCAGAGGGACAGACACAGAGCTGTAGCGGAGCCAAAGTAGACCACTTTTTATTTAATTAACTTTATCAGTTATTAGGCACATAATACGCCGATACAGATAATCTGCAAACGCGGGCTGATAATCGGTCTATCTGGCGGTCTTTCCACCAGATTTTAGAACCTGCTGCAGGGATTTTCAAGATAATCAGTGAGCCGAACACCAATGTTGGGTGAGAAAGTTCTAGCGTCCTCCCAAAGGTGTTGGATGGGGTTGAGGTCAGGGCTTTGTGCGGGCCTGTCAAGTTCTTCCACACCAAACTTCAAAAAACATTTCTTTATTGAGCTGGCTTTGTGCGCAGGGACATTTTCACATTTAAACAGGAAAGAGACAAACGCAAACTGTTGACACAAAGTCAGAAGCACACTATTGTCTATAAAAGCATTGTATGCCGCAGCAGTAACACAATGGACAGAAATGGGGAGAAACATTGGTGTCCAACATAGTGACTTCCTTATTGACAGTGATAGAGGGTGTGAAGGACAGATGGGAGTTCAGTGTTCTAATATCTATGACTCATTTACTAATGTTCAGCTTGTTATAAAGTCCAGTCAAGTGTTGTGATCACAAAGGTAACATTGTTTTGTTACTGAACTACATTTAGTCTTGATTACAAAATAAAATTTTATAATGTTTTAAAATGTTTACATTTTTTGAATTTCCTGCATGCTGGATGTCCCTGAGTGACCCCAAGGGCAGGTCTGCGTCCAGCTACACTGTTGTAGTTTCTAGGAATTTAATTGGCAGGTGCAACCCGAAACAATGTAACATTGATTTGTATGGGGCTGCTTTTTATATGAATTGCATTTTTTTTAAATTATTGCAATTCTGTAATATAATAACAATTGCGTATTTTCATACTGGACTAGACAGTACCCTAGACTGAAACTAAAGGTTTTAAAGGAGAAGTTTAACATTTTTGGAAAAGCACTTATTTGCTCTTTTAATTTTTGTTTTTTATTAATCTTTATTGAACAAGGACCATGCATAATAACATAAATGCCGAACTGAGAAGAGATGATTTATGCCAGATTTAGATCTGCAGTCCCTGAGCTGGTACACACAGAACAGTCACCAGACACTAAAACAATAATTTGCATTCAACACCATTACACACTCTCTATCACACTAATTATATACAGATAAATCTACGAGCACACATCAACATATAAATACCAGCACATTCAGTACAGTATACAATTACAACTATTAAACTATTACAACTCTTTGCCAGAAAGCAAATTAACGTATTTCCTAAATGTCAAACTATTCTTTTAATGAGAAAGGCAATGCATCTCCAATTCTTTGTTACTACTTTTAAAAAGCCAATGTTTATTCTTTAAAAGGTGTATTTCTAGAAAAAGTGCAAACTTCAGCCTGTGTTTTACTTTTTTTTTTTTTTTTTTCTTTTGTTATATCAGAAATATGGGTTTCTTTCAACCAAATTGCCCAAAAATAAACTGGATGCATGGATGTGCTTCGCAGGTCGAATTAATGATTACTTCCATTGAATTGTGGGTGTTTTATTCAATTTTACAAGCATTAGAATTTTTTTTTTTTAAAAGGTTTCAAAACAGTATCCCGACTCAACTTTAACAAAAAAACATTCCGTGATACACTCCAAATCCTCTGAACTATCCGTCAAAAAAAATTCATAGTTACTGCTTTTTGTAAACTCAATAAAAGTTTTTTAAAAAGCATCACAAGCATAAAAAAACAACAACAAGAGTTAAACATGTTTTTCTACTTCCTTCCCCTGGGCCTGTGACTGCCCTGCCAGTAGTTTGAATCTTGGCTTGCATGGAGTTAGTGTCACTCTCACGCACATGTGTAGGTGCTCATAGGTGAGCCTGGAACGGTACTTGGTTTTAATAAACTTCCTAGTGGAGAAAACTGACTCACGGCTGTAAGTCGATCCAAACATGGTCAAGGTGTGTGTAGTGCTACGTTGGCTAGACGCTGGGAAAACAGTCTCAGACACAGTGTAAAGCCAGAAAGTCGCAGGTCAGTTGCTCCATGCTGTCATCTCTCTCACACCTCTCTTACGCTGTTATTCTGTCCGTGTTCAGTAGCGCTGCAAAGGTTAATCTATTGATTGATTACAACTATTAAATTAATCGTATACCATTTTGATAATAGATACATCGGTTTGAGTCATTTTTTTTATTTTTATGAAAAAAAGTTTTTTGAAGAAACAACTCGCACATCCAATAATTCTTCTGTGCGTTGGAAGATAACATCAACTTGGAAACAAAGGAACAAATCCTGCACCATGCTATTGCTATAGCATCACCTCTTATTTACAAAAACGTAGGTTTCGGTCCCTCCGGACCTTCATCAAGAGTATGAATTTTTTTTTTTTAAATCTGGCACGACCTCTTGCTCACCTAGTAGAGTGTAATCCCTATGTAGGCGGAGTCAGTGGCAGCGGCCCGGGTTTGAATCCGACCGCGGCCCTTTCCTGTCTTCAAGCTTCCCTATCAATTAAATGCCATAAAAGCCCAAAAAAAGCTGATTCCAGCTTCTTAAATGTGAATATTTTCTATTTCCTTCACTCCTTTATGACAGTAAACTGAGTATCTTTGAGTTGTGAACAAAACAAGACATTTTAGGACGTCTTCTTGGGCTTTGGGAAACACTGATCGACATTGTTCACCATTTTCTGACATTTTATAGACCAAACAACTAATCGATTAATCAAGAAAATAATCAAAAGAGTAATCAACAACGTACTGTGTACTGTCCTCTCCAGTTTACTGTCTGCGAACTGCGGTCTGCCATTTGGAGATTCCCGTTTTAAAGTATGAAGTCCAACATATTCCAAGACATTGAATTGCAACTGTGCAATGTTATGTGTTTATCATCCCACATGTGCATGCTTACAGTATAAATAAAGAAAGCGATGTTTCAGAACTTTGTGTTTTACCTGCTTGAACACAGAAAGACCCAACAGTTACACACCTTGAAAAAAAGACTCATTATGGAGTGAGTGTGGTAATAAATTATCAAATGCAAATAGAAGGATATCTGATATTTGATTTCTAAATGGCCCTCTGATGTGTCCTCAGGTTTGAGAAGGGGAGGATCTACACCTACATCGGAGAGGTGGTAGTGTCCGTCAATCCTTACCGTGCCATGAACATCTACGGCCGCGACATCGTAGAGCAGTACAAGGGCCGTGAGCTGTACGAGAGGCCGCCCCACCTGTTTGCCATCGCTGACGCTGCTTACAAAGCCATGAAGAGGAGGAACAAAGACACTTGTATTGTTATCTCAGGTAACAGGGGACGCCCACCTGCATGGGCCGCACAAAGATGTTTTACTCTCTTTTGTATTCTGCAATTCACATGTCACTTTTGGATCGTATTTCTTCTGAGCATTTTTCTGTCCTATTTCCTACTATTATGTACAAAAAACGTCCTGCTAAATAATACTCTATTTCCTCTTATACTTAGGTGTTTTTCTTTCCGGAAATATGTTCTGGAGGAAATGTCTTGAAAAATATTGACCTCTGTTGAGTTAATGCAAACAATCCACCTTATTTATTCTAAAACAAACATTGTTATGTGATCATAAGCTGTGTGTCAGTGTGGAGACACCATGCAGAGGATGAAGCACCACTCAGTGGTCAGAGTGGGAACTGAGCCCCTCTAAACCATGATGTCATGTCATGAATCCCCATACCAAAAACCAAATACCACCCCAAAAATGTTCTTTGTTCTGTGTTTTTTGTTTGCAGGGGAAAGTGGAGCAGGAAAGACAGAAGCCAGCAAGTACATAATGCAATACATAGCTGCTATCACCAATCCCAATCAGAGGGCTGAAGTTGAAAGGTGAGCTGCTGTTATCGACCCTGTTGAACCTGAACACACTGCAGAAGCTGTGCACAGGCTTGGTTTGGTGACTAAACAAAAAAACAGAAAACCCAGTCATACCGTGCATATGGATATATGTTTTGCTTATCCAAGTGAGACCAGATACACGAGATATTTTAATGTGAGGTGAAAACTGTCAAAACGACACCCATACAGTTTATAACAAATATACTCTTTCTCAAATTAGAGTTTGTACTATGGTTTCTACCCACAAGAAGAGTTGTTAAAAAGGTGCCCATTATGATTATCTATTCTCTAGGTCACCTTTTCTTGTCTTATCACAGTCAATGTAGTTAGAAGTAAGCCATTATCATATTCCAGGAATTAATACCGCTAGTAGTCAAAGTCTGAGATCACAGAGAGATAAAGTTACAGCTCAACAAGGCTTTGGACAACATCACTGATAACTGACAGCCCACACCCACTATAGCAGAGGAGAATATTATTGCACCAAATTACAGAAGGCTTATTTTGAGGTGTGTTGAAATCGACTAGATATATATTAGAAAGAAAGCAAGAGATGAGCTTTGTGAAGAAAATGTAGGTCAGCGATAAAGATAAGATGTGTGCATGTAAAAGGTTTTAAGATCAACCCAAATACAATGTGCTGCCGATACATTTGAACGTATAGAAAGTATGAGTACAGCTGTACACAACTAAATAAACATTAAATACCAGAGAGGACATAATAGTGTAGAATATAATTTCACATGTTGGTCATCTTGATCTAATTTGGGTCAAAGGACAGTCAGTCCCCATGTGACAGGAATATGTGTAGCCTGATGTTTGAACTCTTATACAGTATATATTTCACAGAATCCAACCCAGTGTCAGATTTCACTGTAAAATTTCCTTTTAAATGTACTTTTTTCTTTCTGCTGCCAGCTAACTTTTGGTACCACAATATTATAACTTTACACACCGAAAAGCTGTAATGAAAGTTCAAGAGATGTGTGAGATGATAATGTCGTTTGAATGGTAACATTAGCCTTCAAGTTTTGAAACTTGGTGTAATAAAGGTCACACTTTGTAGGAGCTCAGTCTATTACCGTAAGCTACTGAGATGACTAACCCAGGAATGACCTGGCTGCCGCTGCTGTGTTGTGTTCAGTACAAAATCTGCAGGCTGTTCTTCGGCTGCAGAATAATGATCTTGTTATTGCTTCCACCGTGCATAAATATGAAAGGGTCCATTTTTTCAGTTTCGTTTGGTACATCAAACTCTCAAGCTATAGCTAAACAAACAATCTTCTAGTGCCACCGTACTCAAAAACCCCTTTGCGCTTCCGGGTCAAACACCTGACAGCAGCGACTCTCCTACCTTTATACCTGAGCCCTAGATAAACAGCACAGTGACACCCAATGCACAAACAGTAAATAACACTTCATTGCGATTATTATATTCAATAGTATTGAGATTTTCTTTTTTGTCTTTAATAAAAACAAAAGTTGAATAATACACTTCTAGAGAGAAAATATCATGAGACATTTCTAAAAACTATTTTTTTTTCTAAGAGGAATGCACATCACACGTCAGTCAGTCAGT